>NW_017731371.1:3919223-3925947 GCF_001890085.2 Hipposideros armiger
AAAAGCCTATATTCAGAAAATTAATGAACATTTGTTGGTTGAAAGCTTAAATAAAATATTTAGATATTTAGGGTATGCATGTGTTTTTCTTTTGATTCTATAACTTTAACAGAGTCCAAATTAACTAATCAACTACCTATCATGATCATGCTTAATAACAGTCATCCATAATCTTACCAGCAGTAATGTTAATCATGATTATTAACATTGTAGCATATTTCCTCTAGTCCTTTTCCTTCCATCCATTTTACATGGATTAGGATTAGATCATACTGTACACACAAATTTGCAGCTCTCTTATTTATTGACAAGCATTTATAGCAAGCATTTCCCCCTATATAAATCATTTTTTTCTTTTCCAAACCTACTTCATTTTATAGTATTAATTATAATAGACTGTTTCATAAACAATAAAAATGTACAGCTCAATTACTTTTACCATTTTTATATACCTATATACTGAAAACTTAAATCAAAATATAGAACATGACCATCGTCACCCCCAGAAAGTTCCCTCATGCCTTTTTCCAGTCAATTACCACCATGACCACCACCACCTCAGAGGCATCAACTTTCTGATTTTTATTACCATAAAATAGTTTTTCCCAGTCTTGGATTTCATATAAATGGAATCAGACATCATGTATTCTTTTCTGTTTAGCTTCTTTCGTTCAACCTAATGTTTTTGAGATTCATTCATGTTGCTTGTCCCTTTTTATTAATCAGTAATATTCCATTGCATGAATGTGTTACAGTGAATTTACACTTTCTCTTGTTGATGGACATGGGGTTCTTTCCAGTTTTTAAGGATGCTATGAACATTCTTGTACAAGTCGTTTTGTGAACATATGTTTTCATTTCTGGGTCACTGAACAGATGTATACTTAGCTTTAGAAGAATCCACTAGTTTTTTCAGAGTGGTTATATCATTTTACATCCCCCACCAACAAAATGTGAGAGTTCCACTTATAGTTATCATGTCCTCACCAACACTGGGTATCCTCAATATTTTTTTTTTTATCCATTCATTTGGATGTGAATGGTATCTCATAGTTTTGATTTCATTTCACTGATGAGTAATAATGTTGAGCCTCTTTTGATGTTCTGTAAACATTCTTTCAATAGCTGAGTTTATTCCATGTTATATATACACCATATTCATCTTCTCAGCTAGGTCTTTCCTGCCCTCCTATTTTATTCCCCCTAATATCTTGCTACAGAACAGCAATTCTGCATTATTTTAAATTATCTCATATCTATCTACTTCCTTACATGTTTTCATGTTTCTTATATATTTTTTAGTCTATCAATACCATTAAATTAGGAATTTAACCTATGTTATTTACCACTACATCCCCAATGCGAAGATCAGTGCTTAACACACAGGATTAGCACAATATTTGTTGAATGAAATCTTTAACCAATAAAATGTTATCTGATGTTTCCTATGGCATTTCCTAGTGCCTCTTTGCATACTTATTCCCATTCTGAATTGTCCTTCCCACATCGATATGGGCAAATAAACAGTCTATTTTAAATAAACAGTCTATTTTTAGTTCCTCAGAAATGAAAGATACAGCAGAAATGCAATGAGAGTCCTTCTGGTTTTCAGGTTTCAAGGTAGATTTTTTGTTGTTGTTAACTCTTGGTAGAGAAAATGGGTTTGCGAGTTTGTCTCTTCATTTGTGCATTCTCATTGGCATTTTCCAGGCCACTTTAAAACACAGGCTCATATTCTGGTCCCATAGAAGAGCAGCTAGTCGGCATATTCCTCTGCTGAAGTACTAAAGTAAGACCCCCTCTGTGGAAAGCTCTGGATTGCCAGAACTATCTGGGGCTTAGGAACACAGTAGGACTAGACAAACGGTCAGAAGCCGAGGTGGAGTCAAGTGTAGAACCAAAACCATGAAGCCAAACAAGGAATAAAAACCTGACTGGACCTGGAAATCTGAATCCTAAAATTCCACGCAAGTGTTGTTATAGGATTATTTCAGATACCACATGATTCGTGACTGCTAGCCCCTCTGTACTTTCTAATAATTAGATTGGATACATACTCTTGAACACAGCTAAAACTCCAGAGAGGTGATTCATTGCTTACTTTCTATGCCTATTAACAGATGATTTTTCCATATATATATATATATATATATATATATATATATATCATATCCATCCAATTTTCTCTCTTTCCACTGCTGCCCTCAGTCTTCACCCACCCCCTCGTACCCAAGCCACAACAATAGCCTCCCAGTGGGTTTCTCCATTTCCTCTATTGCCCCCCAATACAATCTGCTCTGAACATATCTGCACAAATGGTCTTAAGATGTCATTCACATCATGTTGTGATGCAAGAGCCATGAATGGTTGGCAAAAACTTCAGGCGGTTTTCCTCTAACATTTTCATGCAGCCTTTTCAGCACTCCCAAATAGTAAACTTGGTTAACTATATCCAGTTGGTAGCAACTCACAATGAATAAATCCTCTGATATCAAGAAAGGTTAGTGACATCGTTGCAACAAATTCGCAAACTTAATTGTCATACCATGTATGATCTGGCCATTGCCATTTGTACATTCAACCTCTCCAAATCCTGTCTGATGAGTTCCCTGTACTCTGCTATGGTTTTATCCTCTTCTTCTCTGCCCCATTACTCATAGGTACTAACCAAACAGTTTCTGATAAGACCACTAAAATTTGAAATTCAGCCCTGCCTCCTAGCCTTTTTATATGCCTCTGGCATGGATAACCCCTTCTCCATCTTCATAACTCTGCTTAAATCTAATTTCTTCAGACAGCTTTTCCCAGATCACATTATTTAAAATCAGTTTGCACCCTCGCTACTTTAGTACATATTAACCATTGTTTGCTTTCTTCATTTCATTTTCAATTTTGTGATTATTCTTATTGTCCTACTACTATTTCATCTCTCTGCTCCACTGGACTGTAAGTTTTGGAAGCAGGATACAATATTTGCCATTATATTTCCAGTCCCTATCAGACTGCCTAGAACAGAGTAGGCCTTCAATAGACATTTACTGAATGAATATTTAGTCTGCTACTCCATTCTTCTCACCTTGCTTTTAAAACCACTAAATTGGAAAGCTTTACATATGCTGTAGACTTCTGAAAGAATTCAAAGTACCATAATGAATACAATTATTGAATATTATTATACTAACAAGGTTAATATTTTAAGTTGCAGATACTCTCATCGTTATGTAATGGATAGATCATTGGAATTTTTTAATTCTACTCCTCAAGTGTTGTGTCTCTAACAGGATCGTAGTTCAAATCTATGGTCCATGCTGAAAATACTCTCTATGATTTATGCTACTTAATAAGCTAACCCAAGATTTCTAATGTAACATTAGCAACAAAAACACTGTAAGGAAGACCCATTCACTAAATTGTACTTTCGCATCAAACTCTCACTCTGCCTAAGAAAAGATGAGAAAACATGAGCTTTTCCCGTTGAGTACAAATATCAGTTAGGATATTGTCCTTTCTTAAATCCAGAAATCAGAAAACAGATTGATGGACAACAAACAGAGGCATTGAAAATGTGGATACTAGGGCCGGCCGAGTGGCTCAGTTGGTTAAGAGCTCGCGCAAGAGCGTGAGCTCTGAGCAACAGCGGTTCGATGCCCAGTCCAAGCTGAGCTGCCACTGAGCTGCCAACAGTGGCAGGATGGCTCAGCTAAAAAAATAAAATAAAAATGCAGATACTATAGAAATATGTGTTCCCGTCACATCGCTACAGTGTGTTTCTTTTTCCTTCCAGGGCCAACTGTGGACACACAGTGTGGGGAGGGGGGCATATTATCCTTGCCATTATCCAATTGACCCAAGTGACAAGAAATTAAAATGTCTTTTGTAGTCTTTCAAGGGTACGGGGATTAGAGATGGGAGGGGTGAAAGCTGCTGCCTTTATCTTGACACCTTTGAAAACTAGGGAATCTATTTAATGTTGTGTGCATTATTCCAAAATGGTAATTACCCTGAAAATATATGATAAACACATGCTAATGAGATAAGCCACCAAGGGCAAAAAATCCACTTTAATAATGCAATCATAAGAGAAAGAGTTTTAAGTAGATATGGGGAAATTATCATAAATGTCAAGGCTCACAAAATATAATAAAAAGGATTGATGTGTTTTATACATGCTAAATCACTGATGGGGATTTATTATCTACACACGACTCCCAGCTGACAGAAAAACAGGCTCACCACATAACAATCACTTCTGTAAAACATTATTGTTTAATTTTACATTTTCTCTCTTTTTACACTGAGCTCATACATCAAAAATATTCCCAGGCACTAAAAGAATATCAACTCTTTTGAAGGAGGTGTGAAAAGTATTCTTGTTACTATTTTATGAAAAAGAAACAATTAGAAAAGGTATCAGTTATTTTTGTAAGTATCACATCTATTTCTCTCTCAGGAGTGAATACCAATATCTCTACTATTAAGACCACAGTGAAAACTCACATTAACTCAGTGTTTTCCAAGATAAAAGCAAGTACAGGGAAGAAAGGGTTAAGCTTTGTATTTAGAAGCTGAAGCTGAATAATACTGAATGTCAACTATAATTTAATATATATTGGGTTATCGGAAAAGTCATAACGCATTTTTGCAATGAAAAAACAGAAAAAATACGTCATGACTTTTCCGACAACCTAATATATAGTCACAGGATGTGGAGTACAGCATAGAGAATAGTCCGTGGAATTGTAACAGCTATATACGATGCCTGAGGGGTAGTAGATTAGGGGAGGGGCGTATCACTTTGTGAGGGGTATAAATGTCTAACTATTACATTGTTTTGTACACCTGAAACTAATGTTTTTTTAAAAAAAAGAAATACAAAAAAAAGAGAAATTTAAACAAAAATAAAAATAGAGATTACTTAAGCTTCCTCAGGAGATGCCATTAAAATAACCTCAAAGGACTATAAGAGGGAATTAAACCAAGTGAGTGAGAGGATTAGAATGGGAGGAGGACCATAGCATTCTAGCGAGTTCAACAAATTTCTGGAAGGTAGAAATTAGGGGAAAGGATGCTTACTAAAAGAGAGTGAAAGAACTTACGGATAAGCCTAGCGGGAGGCTGTAAGAGGAGTAGGAGTCAGTCTTCTTCCTTCTTTATAGAGACCCCAAGCTCAGAGAAAGGAGTGAGATGCAGGAATCAAAACGGTGACGCTAAAGAAGTAAAACCTACACCATTTTCCTTCCCTCCCCATAGGCAGAGCAACAGCAACCCATGGTGGTAATTTCCAGTCCAAGCAAACAATAAGAGAAATCGTCTCTAAGCAGGTTGAATAAGCCGACTGGGGAAAGCAAAGGCTGCTGGCGTGCGTGTTGACTGCATCACATTTTTATGAAGGGGGGGGAGGGGAAAAAGGAAGAAAATGTCCCACAGTCATGGAAAATTCATAAATCTTTACATTACAGGGGTCTTCCTAGTGCCAAGCAAATTCATTGAAGACAAACTTACACATTTTGGTTTTAGATTAAAAACTAAAATTCATTTCAGGTTTGAGAAAAATAAATAAAATTATGATACATTTGAGGCTTGGCTATAGACATAAAAATGGGTATCACGCTGGTTCTGGATCTTGTCACCTGGGTTAAGTTGGAGGTTCATTCTTCAGGTTAACACCTTAATGCTGTTTACTTTGATTGGTCTTCTCCAGTGTTGCACTGTAATATTCATATGTTGAGTAAAAGTACCCCAAAGAGAACTAGTCCAAGGATAAAAGTTATCCAGTCTTCAACGGACAAAGTCACTCTAACAGAAAGCATCACATATCCTGAGATAAGGACTATGGTGCATTCACAGCAGCAAGTCCAGAAATGTCCTTGGCGCTGTATCATTTGCTAAAATGGGATGTAAATTAGGAGCACAGAAGATTCAGGCTCTGGTGGATTCCAGCTGGGATTAAAGGAAGTTCTTGAGCAAAGATCAAACAACAGTTTCATGAACAAGAATCCTGTTATAAAAAGTGGTTCTTAGGCAATGAAATAGAAGATGTTTTGTTTTAAATGTCAGAAATTCAAGGGTAAAGAAATAAAAGATCCTAAAGTTTCCAGAGTAGAGTTTAGGGAAAGAGAGTGCATGCAAACAAACAAACAACAACAACAACAACAAAAAAAAGAATTAGGGTGGAATTAGACTTTTCATTTAGAAAACTTTATACAGGAAGATAATGGTGCAGTATTTTCAAAGAGCTGAGGAATATTACTGTGAACTAAATTCCCAGACCAGCTATACTATCAATCATATATGAGTGCAAATAAAAGGCATTTTTAAACATATCAAGAGTTATAAGTCTTCTTGCCAAGACTGTTTCTGAGTTACTTGAGAACATATTGAAATACAGAAACTCAGTCAAAATAAAAAAAAAGGAAAATGTGAGAGCCAAGAAATGCTAGACAGAAGTACACTAAATATAACCTCACGATCTTTAAAGTGGAATAAGTACAAAACACAATTGGTCAAAAAAAGGTCTTCAAAAAAAAACTGTATGGGATAAAGGCCATTCCATAGATAGAATGATTAAGAAACTAGAAGTGATATGGTGAATAAGGTTTATTTTTCTTTCAACAAGAAGAAATGAAAGGCAATTAGGAACTCCAGGGAGATACACATGCCTACACGCGCACATGTACACACACACACACACACACACACACACACACACACACACACACACACA
>NW_017731371.1:3932112-3940112 GCF_001890085.2 Hipposideros armiger
ACACACACACACACACACACACACACACACAGGCACCTGAGTGTTATTTCTGACAGTGGAGAGTTAGAGGGATCAGTCTAGAAGAGCAAAAAGAGAGAACTGGCTGCTTAGGACATGCTCTAAGTTTGAGATTCCCATAAGGTAGAGGCAAAAAGAACCCTAAGATTTTCCTTCTAATTGTCCTACCGAGGACAGAAAATGAGACAAATTCTTGGAAGACGGTCTATCCAAAACCACAGAAGAGTTCATTGGGTACTGTTGGTGTGAATGTAAACAGGTATAGCCACTATGGAAGACATTATAAAGTTTCCTCAAAAATAACAATAATAATAATAATATAATTACAATATGATTCAGTAATCCTACTCTGGGTACATAGCCAAAGTAAATGAAATCAGTATCTCAAAGAGATATCTGTACTCCCATGCTCATTGTAGAATTATTCACAATAGTCAAGATATGGAAACAATCTAAGGGTCCATTGATGGAAAAATGGATAAAAATGTGCTTTTACACACTTACACACACACACACACACACACACACACACACACACAACATGGGATATTGTTCAGCCATGAAAAAGAATGAAATCCTGCCATTTGAGACAACATGAATGGACCTTGAGGGCATTATGCTAAGTGAAATAAGTTAGACAGAAAAAGACAAATACTATGTGATATCACTTACATGTGAAATCTAAAACAGCCAAACTTTTAGAAGTAGTAGAATGGATGTTTCCAGGGGCTGGGATTTAGGACATTCATAGATGTTGGTCAAAGGGTACAAACTTGCAGTTAGAAGATGAATAAGTTTTGGGGATCTATAAACCGTATTGTGCTTATAGTTAATAGTACTTATATACTTGAAAATTGCTAAGAGAGTAAATCTTAAATGTTCTCACTACATAAAAGAAATGATGATATGTGATGTGATGGAGGTGTTAGCTAATGCTACAATGGTAATCATATTGCAATATATAAGTGTATGTATACCTTAAACTTATACAATGTTACATGTCTATTATATCTCATTAAAGCTGGGGAAAAAATAATATCCCTGTATCATTTATTTTCTAGAAATCAATGTTTGGTAGAGGGTAAAAGAACAATAAATCATAGCATTCAATGATTCTAGGATTTCTAAAACACTGCCTCTTTATACCAATCCAGCCTTAATTAAGTTAATTTTCACATCAGTGTTACAGAGATCTTAGATAAAACATAAAATTACACACATTGGGGAAGAAAGAATTTAAAGGGTCTCATTTATATTTACACTGATAACAAAATATAGTCACATAGACAAAGAGACATTCTAAAATACTTCCCAAGGAGTTATACAAAGGTGAGGTGTTGGAGAATGGTGGTTGCAGGAGAAAAATGTTATTTCCAATTTTGTCCTCTTTTCTTCTATTATGTCAATTTTTTCTAAATTTCTAAATATGCTTTCAAAACTCCTACTTTTGGGCTGGCCAGTTGGCACAGTTGGTTAAAGCGCGAGCTACTAACAATAAGGTTGCCAGTTTGGCTCCCACATGGGATGGTGGGCTGTGTCCCCTCCTTTCTCTCCCCGCACCCAGCAACCAGATTGAAAGCAGCAATTGGACTTGCAGCTGAGCTGCACCCTCCACAACTAAGACTGAAGGACAACAGCTTGACTTGGAGCTGATGGGTCCTGGAAAAACACAATGTTCCCCTTCTTCAATTCCCCAACAAAATCTTTTTTTAAAAAAACACACAACAAACTCTTACTTTTATCCAGCTAATTCAATTTTTCAAAATTAATTCATGTATCAAATAATATGAGAAAAGATTAACATGACAAATTCTATTTTACTCCTCAGCTATTTGCTGCAATTTTAGTTTCTGTATGAAACAGGCAATATCTAGGCAACTTTACTCATAAACACACATAGAATTTATTAACTCTTAGATATTTACAGTTGGCCCTCCCTGAAAGGAGCTAATGAGCAATTAAAGAGTATCCATGGAGAAGGAGGAAATGGTCACTTTGGGAGGAATATTGACACTGGGTAATCAAGACTCAATCCTGGGGTGAGGATAATATTTCTGACTCAGGGAAAGTGAGCATAAGGATTTGACATTGAAACAAATATTAACTCTCTATGAGGTCATGTAGTGAACTTGCTCTCCGGAATGTTCTCAGTAACCTGCTCTTTCCCCATTGCCAATGGGTATAGTCAGGTTATATAAAGGCTACAGGAAAATGCAGCTTAGAGATTCAGTGATAGTCACATCTTTTCTTCATTTCCCTTTAGGTCATAAATTTCTGAAGAAGCAAAACAATGTCATTTCCATTTATGTCCAATCCCTTCAGTCATAGCACAATGAATTTTCTCAGATTCTTAAACACATTTCCTCTCACTACACTATAATCATTCCTTCTCTTTAATGTTGAGAAACAAATATAATTTTAAAGCTTCTTTTATATGGATTTTTAGGAAAAATATAAAATAACCAATGCAGAAACAATAGGTATAATACTATGTAGAATAATGCTATCTCTTTTCTTTGTTATTCTCAGTAGAATCCTNCTCATTTCTCTCATTGCCTTCAAGTTTTATCCATGTTGTCACAAATGGCACGATTTCCTTCTTTTTGTGGCTGAATAATATTCGTGTGTGTGTGTGTGTGTGTGTGTGTGTGTGTGTGTGTGTGTGCATCCATTCATCTGTCAATGGACATTTAGGTTGTTTCCATATCTTGGCTATTGTGACTAATGCTACAGTAAACATGGGAGTGCAGATATCTCTGAAAGATACTGATTTCATTTCCTTTGGATGTACACCCACAAGCGGGAATGCTGGGTCATATAGTAGCTCTATTTTTAAATTTTTGAGGAACCTCCATACTGTTTTCCATAGTGGCTGCACCTATTTACATTCCCACCAACAGTATACAAGGATTCCTTTTTGTCCATGTCCTCACCAACTCTTGTTATCTCATCTTTCTAATAACAGCTATTCTAACAGTTGTGAGGTGATATCTCATTGTAGTCTTGATTTACATTTACTTGATGATCAGTGATGTTGAGTATGTCTTCTTTGGAAAAATGTCTATTCAGGTCATCTGCTGATTTTGTAATCATATTTTTTTCCTGTTGAGTTGCATGAGTTCTCTATATATTTTGGATATTAACCCCTTATCAGATACATGGTTTGCAGATATTTTCTCCCATTCCACATGTTGCCTTTTCATTTTGTTGATTGTTTCTTTTTCTGTGCAGAAGATTTTTGTTGGAGGTGCTCCAACATTGATTTTTGCATTTGTTTTTTATGCTTTTAGTGTCATAACCAGAAAATCATTGCCAAGAACAATGTCCAGGAGCTTTTTTCCTTACGTTTTCGTTTAAGAGTTTTAAGGCTTCAGGGCTTATGTTTAAGCCCTTAATTCATCTCTAGTTAATTTCTGTGAGTGGTGGGTCTAACATCATTTTTTGGCATGTGAATATCCAGTTTTCATAACACCATCTATTGAAGAGACTATTTTTCCCCCATTGGGTAGTCTTCTTTTTCTAGTTCCTTGAGGTATAAAGTTAGGTTGTATATTTGAGATCTTTCTTTTTTTTTTTTAATATAAGTATTTATTGCTATAACCTTCAATATCTTAACTGCTTTTGCTGTATCCTGTAAGTATTGGGATGCTGTGTTTCCATTTTCATTTGTTTCAAGATATTTTTTCTTTCCCTTTTAATTTCTTCTTTGACCTCTTGGTTGTTTGGGAGTGTGTTGTTTAATTTCCACATATTTGTGAATTTTCCAGTTTTCCTCCTGTTATTGATTTCTAGTTCCATAGCGTCATGGTCAGAAAATATAATTGTTATGATTTCAGCTTTCTTAAGTTTGCTAAGATGTGTTTTGTGACCTAACCTATGATCTACCCTGGAGAATGTTCTGCGTGCGCTTGAGAAGAATGTGCATCCTGCTATTGCTGGGTGGAATAGCGCTCTTAGGTTTTAACTTGGTACATGGCCCCCCAGAAGAAATATTTCCCAGTTTTACCTGTAGCCAGGTATAGCCATGGGCCTAAGTTCCAGCCAATAGAATTTGAGGGGAAATAATATGTGTAACTCTGGGGATATGCCTTTAAAGGGAAGGAAGGCATCTCATCCCCCAACTCCCCCTATATCCTGATGCCCAGGATGTGGACATAATAGCAAGTTATCCTGGACTATACAAGGCTAACATATTATGGGTGGTGGAGTCACAAGATCAGAGGAAGCTGGGTCCCTGAATGACCTTCTGAAAAGGTGCTAACATGCTAAGAGTCAGGCCATCAGCCTCCAGAGTTTTACAAAGCAAGAGAAATAAACTTTTATAATACTTATAAAATTATAATATTGTTAATATAGGTCTCTCTTAAACACACCTAAACTTATACCCTAACAAATATATCCTGAAAATCTTCAATAAAGTCTGGTTGCACCATAGGCTTGACTTGGTCACACAGTATAGAGGAAAAAGAAGCTCACTGTATCTTGTTAATTTGTTTCGCAAAGACAGTGAAATCTGCTGCAGTAAATTATTTATTCAATATATATTACTTTACTCACTTTGCTTTTTATCTATATTACTTCTTAGGACATTATCACTTTAATTATCAAAATATCCCTTGTGAGGTTGATAGTAATTATTATTATCCGGGCTGCATTATATAGAATGAAAATAAAAATACAGGTAAATAGAAGATGATAATCTTTCCTGTTGTAGACTACAGCAGCTCAGGAACAGTAATTAGTCAANACACACACACACACACACACACACACACACACACACACACTGAGGTCTATATAACATGATTTTCAGATTCTGACAGTATGTAAGAAAGAGAACTCATTTTGACCTTAATGCTAGAAATAGTTTTTTTCAAGTTGTACCAGGGTCATGATTTTGGATTAGTTGAGAAAAATATAATCCTAGCATCAGCTGCGCATAAAATAATATTTATATAGGCAAAATAGTTTGATGCTATTTATTATCAACTCTTAGAATCTAACTATAAAGAAGCACATATCACTTAATTAAGAACACAGAACAGGGGCCGGCCAAGCGAGCTCTGCGCAACAAGTGGTCGATTCCCAGCCTGAGCTGAGCTGCAGCTGAGCTGCCAACAGGTGGCAGGATGGCTCAGCTAAATAAATAAATAAATAAATAAATAAATAAATAAATAAATAAATAAATAAATAAATAAATAAATAAAAGAACACAAAACAGAATGTAAAGGCTATCATCCTTGATACTCAAAGAAATAAAAGGTATAGCTGTCAACTGCTGGAGGCAAATGTGGAGTGAAATAGATGAAGGCAACAATAAGTAAACAAATTCAGCTTACTTACTGAGAAGTCAAAATTAACTGTTGACTAATAAAATAAAAATCATGTTTTTGAGTATATTATTTAAAAACACAACAATATCAATAAAATAACTGAAAATAATAACAATGACAATGTAGAGGAAAAAGTAGTGGTGCATACATTTGATAGATTGAGAAATAGTGAAATATTTATATTATTTAGACTGATATGATGTACCACCCACCATTAGACTAAAGAGGAGACTAGCCAAATGGGGCACTACCATTCTTGTTTTCAAGCCATTGCATCAGACGCCATTTGTGCACAGGCTAACAGATGCTTGGCCTCACCTTTGTTTCCAGCCATGCCATGGTGATCACTTTGTGCAGGCTTCAATTCATTTCACACTGGTGGCTTCAGTGCATGCCACCTGCATGGCTTTTCCTTTATCCTCCATGGCTTCCGTGATGCTGCTGCAGACCACCATGCCAGCGGGAGGCTGTCCCATGCATCGATGTGCAACCTGCAGAAATGGACATTACGGTCAGTGTTTCTCCAGGCCGTCCTCGGACAGGTCATTCTGAGAGGCGCTCTGTACACACTTCGTAAGATCTTTGTGTGATCAAGCTGCAGTTGCCCACAGTGAGACCAACTCATTAACACCCCTTTATACTAACTTTTCTTCTTTCCTTTTAAAACCTTCCCACTCTCTCCCTTCTCTTCATTATCTCCCAAATAAACTACCTTCCCAGAGGCCCTTATCTCAGAATTGACTGACAAAAGGAACCCAGACTAAGACATCTCTTGTGCATCCCTTGGTTTTGTTTGTTTTTGCCATATGTATGCGTTAATTTTATTTTAAAATTCTTCTGAATATGCACATTATTTGCTATAGGTCATGCATTCCTCTTATAATTATCACATGCAAAGACAAGTCTTACTTTCCCTTCTCTGGTTCATCAACAATTCTCATTCTATACTTAAAGTGAATTCTCATATTATGGAAGATGCTACATTTAGAATCGCAGCAGAGAATCACAATGAACATATGTAATTCTAGTTGGTGGAGTATCAAACTGGGAAATACAGAGACAAGAAACTCAGTTTGGAACTGACAACGGTCCCATGATGATTGAGCCGGAATCCCTTTCTTCCTTTTATAAAATAGCTCAATAATGTTTACTTCTCAGGAAACTGAAATGAGTTTTTAATGATTTTCAAGTACTTCTTGAGGGCTTAAGTGCTGAGATTTCACAATATATTATATATGTAAACTAGTCACAGTTCTCAGAAGACTGAAGTGACCAGGAGGTGCCCTGAGCAAGGTGTCAGAAGATATGAATCCTTGATTCACCTCCACCTCATTTTTGTTATAATATTTAGGCAAGGAATTTAAGCTTTCTGAGCCTCGGTTACTTCACCTTTAAAGTAAAAATACTGGTTAGCTCTGCCAAATTTCAGGACTTATTGTTAAAGGTTAATATGGAAATATGTATAAAAACTCTTAGGAAACTGTAGAGTGTAAAGTCAGAGCATCATTATATCCATGGGAACTGAATGGCAACAGTCAGTCACTGAGAGAGAGAAAAACCTGTTAAGAGAAGCCCAAATTGGACAGTTTTGAAGCTGAGTCCCCATGGGTAATATCTGAGTTTTCTAAAGCAGAGTTTGCAAAGTAGCTTCCCAGGGGCAGCCAGTAAAAGTACATTGTTTGCTCTCAAATTGTAAAAAATATGAATCACTTGCTACCACTTAAATATAAAAAAAAAAGTTAACTTACGAGTAAGAATCCAAACTTTCAGCTCCCCTATAAATGCTAGGAGATGTGGCCACCTGGCCTGTATTTTAGAATAGGCACCATTTCTCAAGTGGAGTAGGCTATTTTCTTCCTAGACGGGGCACGTACCCTCTAATCTATCTCCACGACCCACTCCTGCCTCCTACTTGGTCCATTTCACTTATGTAGATGATCAGTTTGGTCTTTGTAACAGTTGACTTTGAAGCCATTGTTCTAGCATCAGGCAGAGATAGGTAAACGCTCTCTCAATTACAAGAAAAGGAAAACGTTGCCGGTTGGTAAATAAGGATAGAAAGCCAAGGAGGAGAGGAGTAGGGGAATGTTAGATGCTCCTGAAACACAGTTGGATGGTAAACCTGGAATAAAAGAGAAGACCAGAGAAAATTCCCTGCTGGATGGAATACTGTAAGGAATTTCAAGACCAGGCATGACTAATGTAATTTTCACATTTCTCTGCTGTGCTGTGCTTTGTATGATGTGCTATAACCCTGTGCCAAATATGGCCCCTGTGGAGAACACTGCTAACTGTTCCCCGTATCATTTCCTCCTCCAACATAAAAAATAACTATTAGCGTGCTTGATCTTTTTTTTTTTTTCCCAGCTTTGCGGTGACAAAATGGACACATATCTATTATAAAATGTTTACCACAAAAATGTTAGTCAATTCATTCTTCACCTCCCTCACAGAATTATGTTGTTATTGTTATGCCAAAAACGTTTAAGATCTACTTTCTTAGCAACTTTCAAGTATACAATACAACATTTTTAACAATAGCCGCCAGGCTGTACACAGTATCCCAGAACTCATTTTTCTTATAACTGGAAGTTTGCATCATTTTGCCCAATATCTCCCTTTTTCCACACCCAGCCCCCACTCGCCCCT
>NW_017731371.1:3946002-3963539 GCF_001890085.2 Hipposideros armiger
TTTTTTCCTTTTTTATATTTATTTATCTTTCAAAATAATAAGAATTGAAAAGAGCTTTACTGATACAAACCCTAACATAATCGTTTATCTTGGTATTTGAATTTCTTCTTTTTATTTAATGAAATGAGCAGGGTATGATAATCTCAAGACTAAAATTTCATTTCCAAATTATTTGACATGTTACCACATAACAGATTTAAGATTATCAAATGAAAAAAAAAAAAAGCAATGTACAAGAAATACTTCATATCAGAAAAAGTATACTGTATGCATACGGCATAGAAGGACATCTGGCTCAGGAGACTGATAAAGAACTTAGAAACACACAGGTACTTTACAATTAAGTACAAACAATGCAGCTCCCAGTATGACACTCACATTGCTTTTACCATCATTCTCCAAGCTAAGAAGTAGCTCTTTCTGGTAATAAAATCCTTGAGAGAAGGAACAATTCCACATCATGTAAAATCCCTTGAGTAATAACACCAACCTCTCTGATAATGCTATTATTTTTGTGAAGAACTTAACATTATACGAATTATCTCATTCAATTTACACAATAACTCTATAAGGTAGTATTTAAACCCACTAAATAAATGAAGACACTCCAAAAGGTTAAAAAACATTTCTCCAAGATAACACAGGGTCAGTAAGCGTCAGGGCTGAGATTCAAATTTAGGCATTCTCAGTCCCATGCCCCAACTGTTTAAAATAAGTATATTTTACTCATCAAATATGAGAGCCCTCTTCCTGGTTTTTAGACCATTTGCCACATTCTTGCTGTGTCCTCACATGGCAGGAAAAGAGGAGGGGGAGAATGGGGGGGGGGGGAGAAGAGTGTGTGGGGAAGAAAGAAAGAGGGAGGAAGCGATCTTATATCTCTTCCTCTATTTATAAGGGTATTATATCCACCATAAGGGCCCTCCCCTCATGATGCAGTCTAACCCTAATCACCTCCCTAAAGCCCCACCTCCAAATACCATCACACTGGGGATTAGGGCTTCAACATATGAATTTGGGGGGGACACAAACATTCAGTCTTTATACGCTCCTTGTCCCTTCCAAACAACCAGAAGGGAATCCACACAGAAAAGGAATAGGAGGCGGAAAAATGAATTAAAAGCCACTGATTATTAAATACGTAGACAGTGTGTTAAGCACTTGAGATCCATTATCCTTAACCCTCATACCAGCTCTGAAACATAAGATTTCTATGCCTGTTTTAGGGAAGAAGAAACAGTATCAAGCAGGTTAATCCTTGTGTTAAGGTCACTCACCTGGTAAGCAGTGGAGTTAGTATTCAAATGCAAATCTGACTTGAAATACTGGGCTTTCTGGTGGAAATGATTTCGAGGTAGGTGAGCCTTCCTCAAACTTCTCAAATCCCCCCTCTTTGCCCCCACCCCCGCATTGAACCTAGGCTTAATGAACACTCTCGAGATATTAAAAAGTCCTGGACTGTAGGAAGTGGGGATTCTAGAACCTCATGGTGAACATCCTGAAACTGCATAAAGCCCTGGCACACACAGACAACTCCCTAATGGGACATTTCATGGATCCCGAGAACAGTTATTCCATTTCTCTGTAGGACAACAATGAAGTAGCTGGACCTCAAATGTAACTGTCTGCAGGAAGGCTGGACACTGGGTGGCCAACCTCTAGCCTCACCAAAGACCCCCAGGTTCAAAACCAGCACAGAAGCAGCAGAGCCGCGAGGGCTTGACCATTGTTCCCTAGTGTCAGTGTGGGTCAAAGGTCAAGGGCACTCCCTGAAGAATGTACACAAGTCATTCCCAGTTTTAAATATATGCCTTATAGTTTCATCTAAGGGCTAGGTTTGTATTTAGGTGCAATTTTATTTTAAAAAAAAAACACAAAAACGAAGAAGAAGAACTTAAACATAGTCCATTTGCCAGACTCTCTTACATAGGCTATAGTAGTCTGCTAACCTAAGGCAAAAGAGGTAGTCTGCAATGCAGAGGGGTAACAGTGCTTGCTTAAGCTTTCTCCAACTTTCCATGTATTGCTATGTATTAGAGCATATGTCAGTTTGTAGATTTACACATTCTCAAATAGAAAATCTTGCAGAGTGGTGGAATGAGATGGGGTGTGACCATCTTCTATACAATGTTATCTAACGACGAAGTATTTAAAAGGACTGTCAAATTTAAAAATAACTTTTATATATATATTTTTTTACAAAAAATATATATTTCAAATTTGTTTCCCTTCCCTTTGATAACAAGGAATATCAGTACTAAACAAAAAACTAAACACCCTTGTTTGCTCCCTCAAAGTAAAGGTGACATTTTAAGAGTGGAAAAAATGACTATATTGTTAAAAAATTTTGAGCTATGGAGAGAGCATTTTGAAAACAGATGTTTGGAAATGAAAACATGTGACTTTGCTGCCAAAATTAAATAAGCATATTATCTTTTAAAAAAAAGAAGAAGCTTCATATCTTACACTTTAAAAACTTAGAAACACAATTTTCTAGATTGTTTTAAAATGTCCTACACAAAGAGGTTCATTAGATTTGAACCCTTTACTAAAAATGTAACAAAGGAACGCCTTTGTGCAAATATGTAAGAACCACTGACTCACTGACATCATAGAACATGGAAACGTATCAGATGAATTTCAACAAAACCTTTCTCTTATTGGATATGAAATAAAGGTTATAATTTCACAAATGGAGTTAAGTTTGCACTTCATCCATCTGAATCTACTTATCTTTATTAGGTATCTTTTCAGCTTTGTTTTCATTAAAATCAAGTGTGAAAATAAAATGGACTTAGGACCCAACATTTGAATCACTGACACAACCAAGATTTTCAAAACTAAAAAGTACACTCAATCACATTTTGTTCACTAATATTGGGTTGTCGGAAAAGTCATGACACACTTTTGCAACGAAAAACATAGAAAAAATACGCCATGACTTTTCCGACAACCCAATAATTACAATAATAATAATGACAAAGGTTTAGTCCATTAGTATTAATATTAAAATACTTAAAAATATTTGTTCACTGTACGTATCTCTTTGTATTTCTATTTTTGTACATTTTATAATAAATATGTTAATAGAACACTACATGCACAGAGTTTTTTAGAGATTACTTTTCTAAATTGTGTAAGACCATTGAGACACAAGTCCAGTTTTGGAAAGGTAGATACTAATTGAATGACTTTAGATTTCTTGTTACCCTGATGTGTAGGGGCTCTGAGTCAGATTTAATCATATCTAGAAAAAATAAGTAAACTGTGTTTCCTCCACCAAACGTTATAGAAAAAATTCACATAACTTTAATTTATTATCTCTGCTCTGAATAACTTCCCTTTAACTATTTGGGCAAATATCCACCAATAGAATCTATTCACATTTGCATGATAACAAAACCTCCTGTCTTCCATAAATCATATTAAGCCCAGCAACTTTTCAATCCTATTCTTCCCAGCTCCTCATTCAATACACCCCAAACCAGCCATCTTGATAAACATAAGGAGAATTCTCAAAAATGGTAGGACCCTTGTACATTGAAAAAATATAATCTCGATCACAAAGAACTGTTTTTATTTAAAATAAACTTATGGGGGAAAAAATAAAGCTCAAGAGTTTGAGGACTAGACTCCTCAAAGAGGAGGGGAAACATCTGGAGATCAGCCTTCCTCTCCTTTGCAGCATCTCCCAGTGGTCCTCTATCCCTGAGTAAAAAATCTCAGATTACTCAGTCACTTGCCCAGTTCATTGCCTACAGCAACCAAAAGGTGATCTTTCAAAGAGACTCCCCACCTCTACCACAGAAAGTTAGCCAGAAGCTGCAGGCAGTTATTCACCCACAATGCAGTTAGCAAGAGGATTGGCGAAAGAGGAATTTCCTCCCTTTTATCTGCAAGATAGCGACCTTTCATCCTAAAGCATAAATTTTGATTATCCAGATTATTTTAGCTTTCAGAGCCACAAGGGTTATTAGTGGTAATAAAATCATTCAGCCTTATAAAAATTTTTTAAAAGATTCCAACCAACCACAATATTTAAGAATCAGACCTCACGGCACTTTATCCACCCACTACGTAATTTTCTCTTTGCTGTCGATGGGATCCTTTTTTCATTTTTTTAGCTACAATGCGACAAGAAAACAAAGTGATATGACTGACCTCATCAGGGCAGAATTGATTGCCACCAAACAATGTTTTTTTTGTTTGTTTTCTTTCTTTTTTTCTTTTTTCTTTCTTTTTTCTTTATAAAGCTAGCTGGCCTACCTGGATTCCAAAATCAAGAGCGTCACACTGTACTTAAATCCAGCTGAGAGAACCAACTAACAACGCTAGTGGTTCCTAACTAAGCATGATCACCTGGTAAAGTACTAATTCAATTCTTCTCTACACAGAAGAGAAGTGACATCCTCCCAACCCAGTTAACTGTCCTCCACACTCCCTCATGACCGTGGCTTTGAGCCATCTCTGGGGGACTGTCCTATCTAATAAACCTTCTAAAACTTTCCTTCCCTCAACTATCCCTCCTAAAATATGCATTGATACATAGGGTGCCAAAAAAATGTATACACATTTTGGGGCCGGCAGAGTGGCGCGTTAGTTGAGAGCTGGCTTGGGATGCCAGAGGGCCCTGGTTCAGATCCCACATATGAGGGCCAGTGACACTGCCTTCTACAGCTAAGATGCTGAACAACAGCTCTACCTGGAGCCGGGCTGCCGTGAGTCACCGGCGACTGCGTAGGCTGCAGCCCCTGCTGCAGTGGGTTGCCATGGGCTACCGTGTGTAGCCAGCAGCCAGAGTGAGCGGCCGTCTAGAAGCCAGCGACTGATCTGCCTCGCCCAGGAAGAGCGCAATGATGGTGTCAACTTAGGCCAGTGAAGCAACGTCCTCCCCAACTAGACTGAAGAACAAAAGGACAGCAACTTGTCTGTTCCCCTTCCCCCACTTCCCCAGCGCTGTTCCCATCCCCCAATTCCCCAATAAAAATCTTTAAAATAAAAAAAGTATACACATTTTAAGAAAGGAAAAAATTGTATTAAATTGTAATACAATGAATGCCGCTAGCATTCATTTGATTAACAACATCTTTTGGGCAAACATCATACTCCACATTGCTACTGTAATTCAATTCAATTTGGAAAAGTAATACATAGATAACATCTCTTAAAATGTGTACATTTTATTGGCACCCCTGGTATTTATGTTTATGTATAGTAGTTGTATATTTCTAGTATCTTAACCTCCACAAATCAGTAAGCAAGAGTTACTAGTTTCAAGAAGCACCTCCCATTCCTAGGAAAGCACGTGTTGGCATATCCCCTACACAGCCGCCTCTTTGTGGGTCCATGTCTGTCTCTGGAACAAGGACTCAGTTTCTACGGGAACTCCCTGAGGCATGTGGACATACAAGCAGGCACTTGGAAATGAACAGGTATCTAAGAAGCTATGAAAGTGTGTATATAATATCATTCCACAGGGTCAGTTTTTTTTGTTTTGTTTTGTTTTTAATTCCTGTTTTGCTTTTTGGCAGCAAATTATGCTTAGAGACTGAGTTTGTCTTTGCCAGCAATTTATTTAACACAGGTTCACCACAGGAATTTCACAAGCCAATAGCATACAGGATGAATCTCTTAATAAGACAATGAAGACATAATGTATTCCCAAGAAATGATAGATTAATTATACTATTGTTCCAGGAGAGGGGAGATGAAAAGAATAAAGTCAAAATGCAGATCAAGTGTACCTTTTTATACAAGTAAGCACTCAGAAGAGATGGTTTAAGCAACCACAAGCTGACTTCCAGTTGCCAGCGCAAAAACAAAAACAAAACAAAAAAACATGAAAGTTCCTTGTGGCTAGAGCACGTTGCTAGGGAACTATGGTGCCAGTGATGGCAGGAGAGCTGATCTTTTTCACTGGGCCACTTCTCAGTTTTCCCACCACCAGTAAAAGAGTAGCCCGTACCACAGCAGGAGCTAATGCCCCAAGGTCTTCAGAGAGTCATATAGGCCAGCAAAGTGTCACTTTACCTAGAAGGAAAACTTGCAAATTCTCTTCATAAACTTATAGTCTAAATGTCCCCTTGACATAGCTGCTTCTCCCTAGGTTTTTATTAATAAGCCCTCGGTAGTGTATCATCAACTGGGCCAGTATTTATCAATCAATACACATGTGGGATGATGATACCCTGACACAACTTGCTTCATTCTTATATCAAAACAACTTTTTTCTTTTGTCTTGGTCATAAGCAAATGGATTAAAACAACTTCACTTGAGACATAAACAAGTGTATTTGAAATCATCAAACTAATATATAATTCCACATGCAGATACTGGGAAACATTTGGGAAACAAAATATTTGTAAACATTATGAGGAGTGAAAATACTTTTTCTTTTTTTTCTTATATGCTTCGACATTTCCCAAAATATTGACCTCAAACTTGCTATTTTTATGATCATAGTTTTTGAAAACATATGAAACAAGGGGGAAGAATGTTCTTCTCATTACTGGTGTTTAAAGTATATATTATCTAAATTTCAGATGACTTGGTTTTCAGAATGATTCCCCCCAAATAAATTTGTGTGCACCTAAGAGATAAAGTGTCAAGATAAGGATTTCTTTTAATTAACCATATTGTAAATTGCTTGCAGCTAGAGTCACTAAATCACCACTCTGCTTGAATTTCTCTTTTCTTGGTCCTATCTAGTCAAGCATTTAATAAAACAAGAAGGCGTAGCAAAGAATTACCATACATCAATTGCTTTGAACATCTTGTTCAATGAAGTCTTTTGAGGGACGTGACTTTATGTTTCATAATTAAATAACTCTCTAGTTACTATATAGTTTTACCAAATAATATTCACAATTCCTGTTGCTGAGAACAAGTGGATTATGCTCCTATGTTTTCTTCAAGTAAATATGTTGGAAATTTTGCTGGGAGGGGTAAAGTGGGAACAGAAAGAAGTTGAAGGGAGTTAATCACTGCTTATAAATAGCATGCATATAAAGGATGAAGGTGTAAAAATGTTGGTTATGGTAAGAAAAAAAGGAAAATAAATTTTCAGAGCTGTTTTGTTTAAAAAAAAAATAGACTGTTCAACAGCTGAATTTGAAAAGCAGTTTACCAGTTGTTACAGTAAATATATTCAAAGTGAATCATATAACCACTAATTAGGTTTGAATCACTCAAGTGTACATTTGCTGTGACAACAGTTTTCCTTTTACAGATCATCCCTCTATTTATAAAAGAGCTGAAAATTAACATTTCCTGCTTTTGTCAAACTGAAGCATCTTTCAATAGTTCTCAGCAAACATCTGAAGGATTCTTGCATCCTGAGATCATCTGGCCATTATGTTTTCAAGTGTTGTCTCTCTTCAAGAACTGAGTGAGACACACAGAATAAGTGATTGCAAATTCTTTGCAAAATAGCAACAAGAACACGACAGGAATGGAGAAGAGACCATGGGTTACCATTCATGGCACATGGAATCAACATAAATTGAGAGTGGAAGTTTTCATTCTGTTTTGCACATGACTAACCACAAGTAAAGCCTGAGCCCCCAAGAAATAAAAGGAGAGGCTGTATAGCTGTGTTTTTAATATAGTGATTCTTAGTAGATCCAGATTCCAACAGACTTTTTTCCCCCCAATTGAGATAGTGTCTTGAGGAACATAGTTTTAAGAACATGTGCTGCTCAGAAACCAAATAGAGCTTTATGCCCACTCATTTTCACAAGTATAATTCTAAAAAGGAGACGGTTTTCTAGGTTAATTTTAATCCATCATTCCCTAATTAATGTCAACCATACTGGGACACACTGCTGCTGTCAGGAAGGGAACTGTTTTTTCTCTGGAAATCTCATGTTGAAAATGCTAAAGAGAAAAAGAATGATCTCATTCTATTGTGGAACTGATGTTCTCTATGCTGAAAACAAAAGTGCTGTTCAGGCCCTAAAATTCACTACAGATTAAGGAACATCTTAAGATCTGCAGCATAGTCTTGGTTCTTGAAAGAGTAGGTAAAGTAATGCTTTGTCATAGAATTGACCCAATTCCCCAGGCAGCAGACACACAGGCAATTGTGTAAATATCAACTATATAAAAGATGTTGCCTATTTATTTTTCTGAGCACATTCTTGTCTTCGACATCTTTCTCATCTCTTATTCTTCCAAGTTTTCTTTTCTTTTTTTTTCTTTTTTTAACATTTCCACATTTCCTCATGCTCCCCACAAGTTCTCTATGATTAACAGATTCCCTCAAGGAGAATTCTTAGCAAGACATTATTTTGAAATTCATTCCAAATTGACACATTGTGAGTTCACTTTTTAAGGGAAGGATGATCCTACTCTTTTGAATCTCATTGCCATAATGATCTCATGTTGTTCCCTAATAATTTCACCTTCCGCAACACCCTTTGTATCTTCCCATCAAGCCCGTGCTATTCCTTGTCCATGGAACTCCCTTCTTACACCTACTTTCCTCATTCACTGTCAAAATAGTGCTCATCCTGCAAGGACTGTTCAGATAACACCTTCACCCTGTGGCTTTCCCCCATAATAATGTATTTATAATTGCATTATATTTTGGCTAGTTAACAGCCCTTTCCCACCTGGAAAGTTTGTCTAAAGATACATAGACAGAGAGATGAAAGAAAATAGATACATACCTAACTAACCAAATCAACTAAACCAACCTTCCTAATCAAAATGTTGTCAATGTCAGAGCTAAAACACCCTCACAATCCATACCTCTCCCAAGACACCCATTAGTCAGCTTTATAGTCTTTGTAGTTCTGGGTCTGCTCTTTTGCGACCATAAGCACCTTTAGGACTTCTTTACATTTGTAACTTAGCATGTGCTCAATATCTACTGCTTACTCAGTGCTTCACAAAAGTATGTTGAAGTTGACTGAATTTTGGGACTCTATATATTGGACATAAAAGAATACTCTATGTCTCAAGACATATACAATAGAAGGAATTCAGAGAGGTTAATGAAAATAACACTCAGGTAGAAGACAGCAGACTTCAGTTCTAGTTTGAATTCCACCACCTGTGTCACTTTGAGAATGAGGACTTCATTTCCATGCACATAAACCAGAGAATTAAAGATTTTCATTGACTTCCAAGTCTTCTATAAGACGAAAGAAAGTATGATATATCCAAGCATTTAGAAAATCCAGGCTCAGTGTGAGGTAACATCATCAACACAGATAAGGAAAACATGCCACTCTGTAAACCAATTAGGTTATACTTATTCTTCTAAAGTTAGAATTATCTTATTTATCTTCTAACCTTAGAGGAGAGGAACTAATATGAAACCTAACTGTCTATAATTATGGAAGGTTGGAAGGTCTATTTATGAGTAAGTCATGGCCAGTTGTTCCCCACCTTCATAGGAAAAAAAATGATAGGAAATAATAGGATAATATTTAAGGAAAGAGAAGTGGTTTTTATTTTTGTTTACTTGGGTTTTTTTGTTTTGTTTTCTTTCGGTTGACATAAGAGAATTTCACTGCAAGGATGATTCCAAACAGTAGAACAGGCTTTCAAAAGGACAGACAAACCTCTTCAATGGAAATTACTTTAAATGGCATTGACCATTAATCATTATTACAAAATTTAAGTAACAGCATTGCTAATAAAGGAACTCAATGCTAGAACATTTCTCTTTTGACGCCCAAAGCCACAGCAGAATAAGAATGAAGTTTTAAGATGCTATAGAGACAAAGTGATGACTTTACAAAAGAAAAAGCAATTTGCTCAAGAATTAAGCAATTCTTAGGTGATTCTAGATCCCCCAAGACTTTACATTTTATTGAAGACATGAGCTGCCACACTATTCAGCTTTCCTAGACTGAGGTTCAGAGTTGTGTTTGTTACTTGAAAAATAGTGTGTTATAAAACAGTCTTTATTTTGACGATGCATTTTTTTTTAAGATTTTTATTGGGGAATGGGGGGGATGGGAACAACGCTGGGGAATTGGGAAAGGGGAACAGACAAGTTGCTGTCGTTTTTTGTCTTCAGTCTAGTTGTGGAGGACGTTGCTTCACTGGCCCAAGTTGGCACCATCATTACGCTCTTCCTGGGCGAGGCAGATCAGTCGCCGGCTTCTGGACAGCCGCTCACTGCGGCTGCTGGCCGCTCACGCTGGCTGCTGGCTACACACGGTAGCCCATGGCAACCCACTGCCACAGGGGCTGCAGCCTACGCCGTCGCCGGCGACTCACAGCAGCCCAGCTCCAGGTTGAGCTGTTGTTCAGCATCTTAGCTGTAGAGGGCAGTGTCACTGGCCCTCATATGTGGGATCCGAACCGGGCTGTCTGGCATCCCAAGACAGTTCTTAACCATCGCGCCACTCGGCTGGCCCTTGACAATGCATTTTGAATGGCCAGTTTGAGCTAATGTTTCACATAATAGCAATAATAACACAACAAATATTTGAGGTTTTTCATCATGAAAATTTCAGAAAAGAATCTTTTCAAATGACAGCTCCTAGAGGTGGCTTTAATCAAGCGCTGGATAGATAACCCAAGAAAATGTATTTCATATAACAAAGCCTGCCCTCCAGAGTTGCACTTTTTAATCAAAGCAACTTCAGCATGTTGGAAGAAAAAGGGGTTGTTTTCCTATAGAAACCATGCATATAATTTTCCTATTCAACTATCCATCTTCCTAAATAAATTCATATAAATAGCACCATTCATTCATTTGAAAATTAGTTATTGCATGTACAGCCATTGCGAGTCAGTAAAACTCAAGCCAGTTGACCACACAAAAGAGTGAAGTTATGCTCTGGCCTCATCTAAATAGTTCACCATGTTATATCATTATATAAAGAAAAAAGGAGACAAAGGAGTATGAGAGGAAGAAGAGTAAAAAATAGGAGAAGGAAAAGAAATGAAGAAGGAGAAAGAGAAAGAGAAGAAATAATAATATCCCCAAAAAGTTATCTATCTTGCTGCTGAGCATCAAAGATCATTTGTCTTAGAATTGGTTTAAGTAAAACATATATAAATATTTTCCCACAACTTTGTTAAAAATTATGCAAAACTACAAAAAAAAAAACAAGATAAAAAATCCTGATAGAAGCCAGAGGGGGAACAAACACCTTACGTATACAGGAATAAAAAGAGTTACATCTAACCTTTCCTCAGGAATCATGCAAGCAAAAAAAGTGGAATAAAATATTTTAAATATTGATAGAAAAAAAATATCAACCTAGAATTCTGTACCTTGCAAAATTATCCTTCAAAAGTGAAGGAGAAATAAAGACTTTCTTAGACAAACAAAAACAGAGGGAACTTGTTACCAGTAGATTTGTCTTGCAAAATTTGCTAAAAGCAGTTCTTTAGAGAAGAGAAATAATATATATCAGAAACTCATATCTAAATAAAATAAGAAAGGGCATCAACGAAGAAATAAGAGAAGGTAAAATAAAACTTATATTATATATGTTGTTTTGTACCAGAATTGACTGTCTTAGATAATACTCTTCTAGACCTATAGCAAAAAGTATAAATGAAAATGAAATATATGAGTATATGAAAGTGAAATAATTCTGCAGAATTACAGAGGTTTTTTGTTTGTTTGTTTGTTTTTTGGATAGGGCATTGGCTATGGCTTTCCATTAGACTGAATATAAAGGTGGAAAGAGATTTCAAATGTTTCTCAAGGGCTAAATTTCCATCAACACACAAATAATAAAAAAGTATTATGATTACTTGAGGCAGATAGAGCAAGACATCAGGGACGTTCTTTCCTATCTTGGATTTTTTACTTTGTTGATTATGGTTACACTCAGTGCTGTGCTGGTTAATATTGTAAGTGGGCCTGAGCCTTCTCCAGCACACATAGTTCCCTCCCTCAAAGGCAAAGGTGTTCAGCTTATATTATTAAATATAAATTATTAAATTTATCATTTAGGCTATTGTTTTTTCAACAATGTATTTACCAAGACAGCCAAAGTTTTCTCAATAGTGTATTTACCAAGAAAGTTTCCGGGTTTGATGGAACACCTAATTAACTGTAGTTTAATTAGAAATCAGAAATGAAGGCAGTGATATGGCTCTACTGAAACAGTGGTTAAGTTCATGGGATTGCAGACACTAGATTTAAATCCTGTTATCACCTCTTAGAAGACATGGCTTTGTCACTTAATCTCTCTAAACCTTTTCTCACATCTCTAAATTAAACATAATACCAGGTCTGCCTTGCTGCTGCATAAAAATTAAATTAAATAATCCATGGAAAGTACAGTAAAACCTTGGATTGCGAGTAACTTGGTTTGCAAGTGTTCCACAAGATGAGCAAACATTTCTAATACATTTTAACATGGTAAACAAGTGACAACTTGCAATACGAGTTGTTTGTTTCCAGAAAAAATTATGCTCGCAAACCAAGGCATTACTGTACATCCAATAGTCACTATCTGTACATGTCACTCAAAATAACACTCTAACTCTATCAGTTATTTTTATTCTTGGACAAGAACAAGAGTATTTCCAGTTACAACCATCCAAAATAATAGCTGCTATCATGTAAAAATGAATTTGCTTTCCTGAGTTATTTATAGTGGCACTTTAAATTTATTTTCAAAAGTGAGCAAGTACATTTAATTTAAAATTAATAAGACCATTACTGTGTATTCATTAAAATTTCATGTGATTATTGGAAACATGTACAAGGTATGCAATGGACTCATATTATGTAGAAGAGACAATAATTAAGCCTTAATAAATGGAATTTTAAATAATCACTTATAAAAATATATTATTAAATTTGCAAACTCTTATGTTAAAATCCATCTCTAATTTCTATTTACTAGAAGTAGAGTGAGAAATTATATATTTTGTGAACATTTAAACAAATGGAATTAATTTTAGAAATGGAAGACAACGGGTAAGTCTTCTAGTTGGACGGAGCCTCCTGCCTGCTAGTAAACCATAATGTAATCAGGAGATTCTGCTGACAGCCTGCTGTTTCTTCTCCTTTTTCAGTAATCAAGGTCATTATTTAATGATGTCAACAGAGACTCCCTCTTTCTCCCTGCAAATGCTGATGATAAATGGCAGGTTTGTTCCTGTGTTGTCACAAAGGTCAGTGTGGGATTGGCATCACTAATAATACCTGTGTGATTTAATTTGATCTGCAGATAATTTGCCTCATTTTCTTTTTTCCCCTTACTTGTGATTTTGCCAAGGAAATGGCAATGTTTCATTTTGTTTTTTTAAAAACATTTGGTCACTCAAATAACTGAATCATCAATTTCATGAAGACACCGTGAGCAACTTGTTTACAACGTTTTCCCTGACTGCTAGCACAATGCCTGGAATATAACTGGGGTAGAATTAATAAAGGTTTCTCAAGTACATGAAAATGAATGAATGAATGAATGAATGAATGAATAAGGGAAATAGTACAAAATTATCTTTAGAAATTACTAAAATTGTTCAGAGCAGAGATTTCTTATTTCTTGTGAGCTCTTTTCATTTTCCTTCATAGTGTTTCTTATAGTTTGAAATTACATGATTATATGGTTATTTGATTAATGC
Source organism: Hipposideros armiger (assembly GCF_001890085.2). Taxonomy (NCBI): domain Eukaryota; kingdom Metazoa; phylum Chordata; class Mammalia; order Chiroptera; family Hipposideridae; genus Hipposideros; species Hipposideros armiger. The sequence goes on from NW_017731371.1 coordinate 3,959,561, forward strand.
TTGCCTCCTCTACTAGACTATATTACTCACGATGATACTCTGAACTTCCAGCACAGGACCTGGTACACAGTAGGCTCTCAGTAAACACTGATCAAGGAATGAATGCCTCCAGTTTGGGTAAGCCAGTTAATTAGTAGACATCAAAGCTCAATTATAAGACTCTATGCCCAATTTTATAAGGTAAGAAAACCCTGCAATAAAAAGGTAAATCTCCTTGATAATATTTATTGAATGTAAATTACAATGATGGCATGATCCCCAAGATTTTCAACTGTTCCTTATACTGGGAAGTCTTTAGAGATGACGTTTCATCTCACTTTCTCTGAATAAGCACAATGTGCAGAGCAGCATTTGTATCCCCAATCAGATGCTTTTAAAATATGTAACATAATATAGTATCTATTCTAAAGTATACAACATATTATAAAATGTATGACTTAAAATGCTTTAGTTCTCACCAGAGAAATGAGCTCCAATTGTTGGCTCAACTGTTCTATCTTACTTTTGGAGGCAAAACTGGTAATATTAGAAATCAAAACATGTGGGCCAGTTGAGTGACTCGTTGGTTAAGAGTTGGCTTGGGGGTGCAAGCTATGAGCAGCAGGGTCATGGTTCAGATCTCACATGAGGGCCAGTGATGCTGTGCACTCTACAGCTAAGATGGTGAACAACAGCTCCACCTGGAGCTGGGCTACCGTGAGTCACCGGTGACAACGTAGGCTGCAGTGGGACTGCAGTGGGCTGCCGTATTCTACCGTGAGCAGCCAGCGCCATTGTGAGCTGCCGTGAGCCGCCATGAGCAACCATCCTGTGACCTGCGACTAATCTGCCTCAGCCAGGAAGAGCACAATGATCACAATACCAACATGGGCCAGTGAAGTGACGTCCTCCACAACTAGACTGAAGAACAAAAGGACAGCAACTTGTCTGTTCCCCTTCTGCGATTCCCCAACGCTGTTCCCTCCCCCAATTCCCCCCAAAAAAACCTTTAAAATAAATTTAAAAACATGTATCTGGTGAGGTCTCACTGTGTACCACAAAGTGGTCTGTGATTTGTGATTAAACCAAAATATATTCAATATGTAGCCTTACACATTGTCAGTGTAACCCTTGGGTGTCTTTTTTATGCCCTAAGGGAAAACACTGTGGCAAACTCCCCATACACAGGCTAGTAGCTTTTTCACATATTTTTCTCTCCTTTCTCAAAAGTGTGATAATTTCAAACCGAACATTAAGGTATCTCTTATATATGAGGTCTGACAATTATATTCACAAAGTTGTTGCAATGATGTTGCTAAACTTTTTGGATATCAGAGGGATTATTCATTATGAATTTCTATCAACTGGACAAACACTTAACCAAGTTTACTATTTGGAAGTGTGGAAAAGGCTGCATGAAAAAGTTAGACAAAAACAACCTGAACTTTTTGTCAACAATTCATGGCTCTTGCATCACTACAATGCACCAGCTCACACAGCACTGTCTGTGAGAAAGGTTTTAGTCAATAAACAAATAACTGTATTGGAACACCCTCCCTACTCACCTGATTTGGCCCCCAATGACTTCTTTCTTTACCCAAATGAAGATAAAGGAAATACTGAAAGGAAGACATTTTGATGACATTCAGGACATCAAGAGTAATACAGTGACAGCTCTAGTGGCCATTCCAGAAAAAGAGTTCCAAAATTGCTTTGAAGTGTGGACTAGGTTCTGGCATCAGTGCACAGCTTCCCAAGGGCAGTACTTCGAAGGTGAGCATAGTGATATTCAGCAATGAGGTATGTAGCACTTTTTCTAGGATGAGTTTGCAAACTTAATTGTCTGACCTCGTAAATGTAAAATTAATATACTATAAAACAACAGTAGTAATAATAATAGCTAACAATTATTAAAGGTCTATCATGTTCCTAGCACTGGTGCTGACTTCTTATTCCTTATAACTATTCTTCATGATAACACTAAAAGTGAACGTAAGTCTCATTTGAATAATTTTCTCAAGATCACAAGGGTAACAAATGGGCACAGCTGGTGTTTGAACCTAAGTCCATAAAAATACAGCATGGCTTCTCAGCCTTGGCACTAATGACATTTTCGATTAAATAATTCTTTGTTATGGACAGACTATCCTGTGCCTCTATCAACTAAATGCCAGTAGAAACTCCCTCCTACTTGTGACAACCAAAAATGTCTTCACACATTGTTAAATGTACTGGGGGTAGGGGGCAAAATCCCTCTTCACCCACACTCTCCAGCAGCACACCCAACTATCTTAACCCACCATGTCCCCACCGCTACCTCATGCCCACTGAGGACCACTGGGACACAATGCCCAAAATCTTTACTCTCTACTATTCCCTTTCTTCACAAAAAGAGAATCATGAGAGTCAAGCATTCCAATGTAACCCATTTTAGCAGTTACTAGAATTGCAGAAAACATTACATATTCATATGGCAATTTAACCGAGCAGACCTCTACCTTAACAAGATATCATAGGTTCAAACCAAACTTCACAAGGAAAGGCACTAAAATTTTGTGAAACCTATTTTTTCAGTAATTGTTTGGAAATGCTTCTATTTTAGAGAACTATAAGAAAAAAATGAAGAAAAGTCAAAGTATGTCAAAATTTTCATTTGCAAGGTGCATATCTCCAAGGAATTCAAGTAGCTTACCAGAATGAAATCTGTGAGTTAAAAATGAGAAACAAGATCTCATTTATTGTTTACTTCCCAGTGATTTTTTGAAATGAGATTTAACCCTGAAATAAGTCAGGAGGTTGCTTCTTCAGGTCACATGTCTTCTATCGCTTTCACCCAAAATCAGAACATCAAAATTCCAAATGATTTTTCTCAACTGGGAATCAATTAAAATGCTTTTCGCAATTGATTGCTTTTGCTTTTGCTTTTGGCACTGTTGATTTCAAGTTTCACTTTAGCTATAAAGATGGACAGAACCACATAGCCCTTTACTTTAAACCACAACTCTACCCCTCAGTAGCAGAGATAAAGTACATTTACCTGCTAACAGTAGTCACCAGCTTTTTTGTTCCTAAACAAGACACTTTATTTATTCTCCAGCTCAGCAAAAGAAGTTGTATGTGAATAACGTATATCCCCAAAACACCAAGACTGATGTAACATTCCTCTAGAGGACATGAACTTTAGAAACCGAATTTCAATGACAGTGAGACTTGTGCATCTAACAATAATGAAGCAACTGGTATCAATTTATCCATCTGAGAAAACAACTCTAAAACTAGGCAAAATATAGGTTGTTTCAGGAATTGGACAACAGGCAGCCAGCTAAGAGAAGAGAAACACGGAAAACTGGTTCCATGGTTGTCCTAGTACTTCACCTAGGAGCGCTTTCAGGACAGGGCACAGAAAGGTAGATCCCAAGCACAGAGTGGTGGTCAGACACCCTGAGTGGAGGAGAAAAGATTGGAGTTTGTGTCTGCAGAGATAGCTGACTTTATAGGAGAGGGTGGCGAAAAGGATAAAGAAGCATATATCCAAGGTCCTAGAATTCGGTGTGAGACTTCATCTCAAGTTCTTGGCTGAGAGTTGGGCTGTGTACATGTAAAGAATGAGATTCTACAATGCCTAAAAGAGAATCACAGCTGCAGAGCAAAGAGTAGAAGGGGGGCCCAAGGTTGGGCAGTGCATAGAGGGATTGGCATCCCACACACTCGCCAGCAGAAAGTAATGTCATGGTGCATATTTGCCATTCAGTTGAGACCCCAAAAGACCACACCTTATAACTCAGAACCATGCCCTAGATTGAAGGCCATGACCGAAGACTAAGGACAAAACTGAAATAAGCCTAAAACCAAGCACAACAGGTAGAAGAGGACTCGCTAATGCCTGCCTGCCAAAAGGCGAAAAAGAAAGAAACGAAGGAAGGAAAGAAGGAAGGAAGGAAGGAAGGAAGGAAGGAAGGAAGGAAGGAAGGAAGGAAGGAAGGAAGGAAGGGAGGGGGGA
>NW_017731371.1:3964915-3970227 GCF_001890085.2 Hipposideros armiger
TACTGATCTGCCTTGCTCGGGAAGAGCGCAATGATGGTGCCAACTTGGGCCAGTGAAGCAACGTCCTCCACAACTAAACTGAAGAATAAAAGGACAGCAACTTGTCTGTTCCCCTTCCCCAATTCCCCAGCGCTGTTCCCAACCCCCCCCCAATTCCCCAATAAAAATCTTTAAAAAAGAAAAATATGTACAGTGACAACGTATTTTTACTAAATGTAATAACACTTAATGGTGAAATAGTGAATTTTTTCCCTCTTACTATTGTGAATATGGCCAGAATGTTGATTTTTAACAAATCTATGCAGCATTGTACTAGAGATCCCAGCCAAGAATTAAAGAAAGAAACCTAATTGAAAGTCATAAAGATTGAAAAAGAAGAGGTAAAACTATATTTATTCACATGCAACATTACTAAGGATGCAGAAAATCCTATGGAACCTATGAAAATCTAGTAGAGGCATATCAAGGTCATGGAACTGAAGGTCAATGTATATTGTACTGTATATCTACATACTAGCAACAAATAAATTGAAAATTTTTTTAAAATTTAATTATTCTATCATTTGCAACAGCCTTGAAAAACATTAAATACTTAGGAGTAAATTTAACAAAAGATATGCAAGACCTCTACATTGCAAACTACAAAATAATCCTGAGAAAGATTCAAAAATGGCTAAGTATATATCTAAAGATATATTATGCTCATGCAATTAAAGAACTTAATGTTGTTAAGTTTCCATTCTCTCCAATACAATCTCAACAGGCTTTTTGTAAAATTTGACATGTTGATTCTAAAATACACGTTGAAATGAAGAAAGATCTAGAATAGCCAAAACAATCTTCCCAAAGAATGAAACATTTGGACAACCTATTCCTTCTGGTTTCAAGATTTATGATAAAGCTACAGTAATCAAGAAATGGTGGTATTGACTTAACAATGGACAAATAGGTCAATAGATGAGAAGAGAGTCTTTCCAACATATGGAGTTGGAACTGGTGATTCATATTACCCCTCCTTAAATCATACGCAAAGATTAATGTAATAGAGATTAAAGATTTAACTCTAAAAGCCAAAACTATAAATTTTCTATTTAAGAAAGAAAAAAAAGTAACAGAATATCTTTGTGACCCTCGGATAGGCAAAGATTTCTTAGACAGGACACAGAAAGCACTAACCTTAACAGAAAATATTGATAAATTGGAGTTCATCAGCAATAAGAAATCATTAGAAAATTCCAAATCAAAACCACAATGAGATAACACAACACACTGACAGGAATGGCAAAATTTTAAAAGACTGGAAACCTTCATACTTTGCCAGTGAGAGTGTAAAACGATACACCACTTTGGGAAATGGTTTGGAAATTTCTTATACAATTAACCTATCTATGACTCAGAAATTCCATTCAAGAGAAATAAAACCTAAAAAGATTTGTCCAAGTATGTTTGTAGAAGCATGTTCACTAAAGGCAAAAACTAGAAACTACTCCAATGTCCCACAACAAAAGGTTGAATACACAAATTGTAGTATATTTATATTGTCGAATACTACTCATCATAGAAAAACCAAATTAATTACACAACAACATAGATAAATTTTCAAAGCTTTATGATGAGCAAAGAGAGGCCAGATTTAAGTATGTATTATATGATTCCATTTATGTGACTTTAAAGAACAAGCAAAACTAACCTACATCAAAAGATATCAGAAAAGTGGTGCTTCCAGGAGAAAGGGAATTGGGTGGAGAAGGGCAAAGGAAACTCTGGAGTGATGGGAATTTTCTAAATTTTGATAGAGTAACATGGATTTGCGCATTTCTCAAAACTCATTCAACTGTACCATTTAAGATTTATTTCAGTAAATGTATATAACACATTTAAATTGAATATACAAAAGGTTAATAAATCAGGGAAAACAAGTCTGTAGTGGTAGAAGTCAGTCAAGTTCATAGTTACCCAAGGTATAGAATTGTGACTTGACAGAGATATGGGGTAGCTTCTGCATCATCCATAATGGTCTGTGTCTTGATCTGGGCTGGTTGTGCTGGTATGTCTACTTTGTGAAATTTAAGCACATTAATAATATGGAAATGTTTTAATATGTTGCATTTGAATATAATTAGCATTGAAAACTTTTGATGCTGGTAATCACAAAAAGCCTCTACATCAATTCCTAGCTAGAAATGCATATTCTGTTTCATTGATACAATGGGATGTAAGGAGGTTTCTAGTGGCACCACCCTATCGTGCATAATAACCTCCTACTGGAAAAGCTTTCACCTGTTACCATGACAGTGGCATTCACAGAGAATACTTCATTTCAATTTAACCTGTCCAGTTGTTTTGTTATTAAAGATGACAAAGAAGCAACAGCAAGATCACTAGAGAAATCACAGCAATATACATCTGTCACATTATAATATGGTAGGATCAGAGATCATTCAGGAGTGTCATAATTGTAATTTCAGGAAACCAAATGCTATTTAGGTGATAACAGCCACCTGTATCTCTTGAACTTGTATTTTCAATTTGCTGCCTGTTTACATCCATTCAAAACTGAAATGTTGCATGTCATTAAATGCTATGTAAGTACGTTAGGCCTAACTGTGAAGGATCAGAAGTTACCTGGAAACTTCAGCCTCTGGGGCCAGGAGATGCTATTGTAACAACACCCATAGGGACCTTGAAGCACAGTGTAGGCATTTTGATAGACATGCCAAGATCCAGCTAAAGAGATAGACTTTTACTACAGATGAAATTATCTCCCAGCGAAAGAGAACAGATTAATGGAAGTGTCAGTTAGGGTTCTTGGAATGCTACGTACAGAAATTTATTCTGGCTAACATATGCAAAAACGAGAGAGGGAATTTATTATAAATCGATTTGGGAATTGCTCACTGGATTAAGATGAGGGAGGACACCAAGGCATCCGTGGGGGGCTTTGAAAGGAGGAACTGATAAAAATGTGTATCGGAGACCATCTGGCCCCACATCATATCCTCTGGGGTCAATTTTTCATTGCAGCCATTGCTACAGAAAACAACTACACTGATATTATGTGACAGCCCTTGGTTTTTCTTTTTAACTTATATTAAATTGATTGGGGTCACATTGGTTAGTAGAGTTGTATAGGTTTCAAGTGTACAATTCTATAATCCATCTTCTATACATTGCATGACAGCCCTTCCTTTACAGGATGCTTGTGGAAGCCCACTCAGCTATCTGGCACACACACAAAAACATGGAGATGTGGAGGAGGCTGCAACTCAGGTGGCAACCATGGGACACAAGCTGCTGGGAGATTACTGTCTTCTGTCCCCCAGCGGGGTCATTTTGAGCAGCTTTGTACATGGTTCTGCATGTGGTCCTGGCAAGATTACATCGCTGCCTGGAGCAGAGCTCAGCTTGAGGATTCAGCTCTGACTGAGTTATCCCTCCTTCTCTGTGTTACCCTCCCCGGCTGCCACAAGTGATGCGGGGACCCAGTTCCCCAAAGACACTACCTGCACATAAGCCCTTGTGCTAGGCACCACTTTTTTGGGGTGGGGATCTGTAAGCTAAAACAAAAGTTATCTATAGGGGTCTGTGTGTGGCTGCCAGGATGGATGAATTCAAATTCATTTGATCATTTTGTTCCTCTGCTCATGATTTGAATCCTGGGCGAGAGCATGCAACTGGGCAAGCTTGGGTCCTTCCCACCCTTGTACAGAAAGGATAAGGCAACAGGTAGTCTCTCAGAGGAGGAAGAGGTAATTCCTTAAAAAAAAAAAAAAGTTTCTCTTTCTGTATTATTTCTGTATCAAATACTACGTTAAAAACCTGAGAAGCAAACTCAGTAGAGTGACATTATTTAAATTTTATCTCTAAGTTAACAGCACATATAACATCATCTTCACAATGAATTTATTGTTCTAAATGTTTGAGATTATAAGTCACTTCCACTTCTGGTGATTAATTAAAAGTTCATCAAGAATCTAAAGATGGGGCCGGCCGAGTGGCGCGATGGTTAAGAACTGGCTTGCGATGCCAGAGGGCTCCGGTTCGGATCCCACATATGAGGGCCAGTGACACTGCCCTCNAGAAAGAAAGAAAGAAAGAAAGAAAGAAAGAAAGAAAGAAAGAAAGAAAGAAAGAAAGAAAGAAAGAAAAGAAAGAAAGCCGGCCCAATCTTTAAAGTAAGACAACATAATCTGGTGAGACGGGGGTGGAGAAATTTTATTAATCTTTTTAAAACTTTTAATTTTGTTAGAAAAACAAGAGTAAATTAAATTTAAAATGTCATTGGAAGTAAATAACAAAGAAACAAATGGAAATCAAGGACACAGAAAAGATGATATAGAAAAATTTAATAAAACCAAATACTTGGTTCTTTGAAAACTTTTTCTTAAAAATCACAAAATACCTAGCAAGACCAGTCAAGAAAAAAAAGCACAAAAAGTCAATTACCAATATCAGAAACAAAACATCACTACATATTCTACAAATATTAAAAAGTATCTTTATATCAATAAAATTGATAACTAAGATAAAATGAACAAATCCTCAAATTAACAAATCCCCAAACTGACACAAATAGAGAAATTTTAAATAGACATATATCTGTTAAAAATTCAGTTTTAACTTAAAACCTTCCCAGGTCCAGAAGGTTTCACTTGTGAATCCTGTCAAACGTTTGAGAAAAAAATAATTCATTCCTATTCATACCTTAAAAAAATATAGGAGGACATAACACTTCCCAACTTTTTTGGGAGATGCACATATCCCTAACACCAAACCTGACAAAGACATTATAAAAAAAAAAAGAACTACAGACCAATATCTCCCATGAACATAGATGTAAAAACCCTGAACAAAATATTAGCAAACCACACTTGTAAATATATAAAAATAATAATATAATATGGCCAAGTGGAAGTTATCCCAGAGATGCAAAATTGATTTACCATTTGTAAAAATCAATGTCATTCATCATTTTAACTGAATGAAAGGGAAATCACATGAGCACCTCAATATATACAGAAAAGATTTGGGAAGAAGTCAGCATCCTTCATGGTAAAACAAAAACCTTTTATCAAACTAATAATAGAAAGGAACTGTGATAATCTGATAAAGGGCACCTATGTCTTAAAAATATGTACAGTGGGCCGGCCGAGTGGCGCGTTGGTTAAGAGCTGGCTTGGGACGCCAGAGGGCCCCGGTTCAGATCCCACATGTGAGGGCCAGTGACACTGCCCTCTACAGCTGGGATGCTGAACAACGGCTCAACCTGGAGTTGGGCTGCCCTGAGTCACCGGCGACAGTGTAGGCAGTAG
>NW_017731371.1:3975252-3983102 GCF_001890085.2 Hipposideros armiger
AGTGAAGCAACGTCCTCCACAACTAGACTGAAGAACAAAATGACAGCAACTTGTCTGTTCCCCTTCCCCCAATTCCCCAGCACTGTTCCCTTCCCCCCAGTACCCCAATAAAAACTCTTATTAAAAAAAAAAACAATCTAAAGATGGTTAGGTTAAAATCTCACATCATACTTAGTTTTTTTTAAAAGTTGGATATACATTGCCTCCAGAAAGAAACCAAGGCTTTGAGACAAAGTGGGGTTCCATGGTACTCATCTCACTAATTCCAACTAAACACCCTCAACAAAATATAGAAAGCAACTATCAGAAGATTATGAAAGGTGAAATAAAATGCAAACTGGCTAAAGACCTACAGACTCAAGGGAAAATGTGGTAGTAAGTCTCCTGGTTTGATTTGGTTTGGTTGGTTTCCTATACAGCTTGGCCTTGGCACTAGAGCAGCCTGAAACACAAAGAGATAGAGATTTTTTTTTTAAAAGACTACTTTCCATTTTTTTATGTCTTCTTCAATTCCTTTTTACATTTTTCAGTGTATAGGTCTTTCACATCCGTGGTTAAGTTTATTCCTAGGTGTTTTATTCTTCTTATTACTATTGCAAAAGGAATTATTTTTGGTTTTTGTTTTATGTTTTTAATTTCTTTTTCTGAAATTTCATTGTTAGTATATAAAAATGCAATGGACTTTATACATTGATTTTGTAGCCAGCAACTTTACTGTATTCGTTTATTGTTTTTAATAGCTTTCGATGGAGTCTTTAGGGTTTTCTCTATATAGCATCATGTCATCTACAAAAAGTGACAATTTAACTTCTTCATTCCCAATTCAGATGCCTTTTATTTCTTTCTCTTGCCTGATTGCTCTGGCTAGGATTTCCAATACTATGTTGACTAGCAGTGGTGACAGGGGGCAACCCTGTGTCTTTCCTGAATGTAGAGGGAAGGGCTTCAGTTTTTCACCATTAATTATGATATTACCTTTATTATATTAAGGTATTTTCCTTCTATGTCCATTTTATTAGGTGTTTTAATCATAAATGGATGTTGTATATTGTCAAATGCTTTTTCTTTATCTATTGATATAATCATATGACTTCTGTCCTTTATTTTGTTTATGTGGTGTATCACGTTGACCGATTTGTTTAACCATCCTTGTGTCCCTGGGATGAACCCCACTTGGTTGTGATGTATAATCTTTTTAATGCATTGTTGTATTTGATTTGCCAAAATTTTGTTTAGCATTTTTGTATCTGTATTCATCAGAGACACTGGTCTGTAATTTTCTTTTTTTGTGTTATCCTTACCAGATTTTGGTATAGGGTAATGTTGGCCTCATAAAATAAGTTAGAGAGTATGGTCTCTTCTTCAATTTTTTGGATGAGTTTGAGTGGGACAGGTGAAAGACATTCCATGTGCATGGATTGGAAGAATCAACACAGTTAAAATGGCTATATTACCCAAAGCAATATACAGATTTAATGCAATCCCCATCAAAATCCCAATGGCATTTTTTAAAGAAATAGAACAAAAAATCATCAGATTTGTATGGAACCACAAAAGACCCCGAATAGCCAAAGCAATCCTAAGAAAAAAGAATAATGCTGGCGGTGTCACTCTCCCTGACTTCAGCTTGTACTACAGAGCAACAATAACCAAAACAGTATGGTATTGGCAGAAAAACAGACACACAGACCAATGGAATAGAATTGAAAACCCCGAAATAAACCAACGTATATACGGACAGATAATTTTCGACAAAGAAGCCAAAAACATACAATGGAGAAAAGACACCCTCTTCAATAAATGGTGCTGAGAGAATGGGAAACCACATGCAAAAGAGTGAAGCTAGACTGCTGTCTGTCACTGTGCACCAAAATTAACTCAAAATGGATCAAAGACCTAAACATTAGACCTGAAACAATAAACTGCATAGAAGAAAACATAGGTAATAAACTTATGGACCTTGGCTTCAAAGAGGATTTTATGAATTTGACTTCAAAGGCAAGGGAAGTAAAAGCTAAAATAAAGGAATAGAACTACATCAAACCAAAAAGCTTCTGCACAGCAAAAGAAACCATTGACAAAATAAAGAGGCAACCAACCGAATGGGAGAAGATTTTTGCAAACAATGCCTCCTATAAGGGGCTAATATCCAAAATATGTAAGGAATTCATACAACTCAACAACAAAAAAACAAACAATCCAATTTAAAAATGGGCAGAGGTCACTAATCATCAGAGAAATTCAAATAAAAACCACAATGAGATACCACCTCACTCCGGTCAGAATGACTATCATCAATAAATCAACAAACAACAAGTGCTGGTGAGGTTGTGGAGAAAAGGAAACCCTGGTGCACTGTTGGTGGGACTGCAGATTGGTGCAGCCATTATGGAAATCAGTATGGAGGTATCTCAAAAAACCGGAAATGGAACTGCCGTATGACCCAGCAATCTGAAAACATTTATCCATAAAGATATATGTGCTCTGACGTTCATTGCAGTTTTATTTACAGTGGCCAAGACATGGAAACAACCAAAGTGTCCTTCAATAGATGATTGGAGAAAGAAGATGTGGTATACATACACAATGCAATACTATTCTGCCATGAGAAAAGATGAAATAGTGCCATTTGCAACAACATTTGAATGGATCTTGAGATTATTATGCTAAGCGAAATAAGTCAGACAGAAAAAGTCAAGACCAATAGAATTCACTTATATGTGGGATATAAAACTGAAAGCAACAAAAGAACAAGACAAACAAAGAAGAAACAAAACTCATAGACACAGACAATAGTTTGGTGGTTACCAGAGGGTAAGGGGGAAGGGGGGTGGTAGATGAAGGTAAAGGGGATCAAATATATGGTGATAGAAGAACTGACTCTGGGTGGTGAACACACAACCTGATATATAGATGATGTATTACAGAACTGTATACCTGAAACCTATGTAACTTTACTAACAATTGTCACCCCAATAAGCTTTAATTTTAAAAAAGGTTAATTAAAAAAGAAGGTTAGAGTACTGGGGGCGGGGAGCTGGGAAAAGGAATTCTTTACTTCTGTGCATATAGTCACAAGCGCAGCCCCTGTGTAAAACAGACTAAAATCACTACAGCAAAAGCTTTGGAAACTGAACTACGGCATAGAATACCACTCAGGTTTCAAACCTGCCTAGTAGCACACAGGTGGCGCAGACCACAATAACACTGCAAAAGCCCGACAATTAATTTGACATTGGAACTAAAGCCTACAGAAGTGGACTAAGTTATGCTTTCTGAACCTGAACAGGTCTATTGACCAGTAAAATAGAAGATTTAAACAGCAATGAGAGTCTCATAACATAATACTTAAGTAGTCTAGAATGCAATCCAAAATGATGTGTCATACCAAGAAGCAATAAACTCTCAATTCAAATGAGAAAAGATAATCAACAGATGCCAACATTGAGATGATTCAAATGTTAGAATTATCTGACAAGAATTTTAAGGTGGTTATCATGAATGTTCCCACAAGGAATCATGAACACCCTTCAAACACATGGAAAAATAGAAAGTCCCAGCAAATAAACAAAAGATATAAAAAGAATAAAAAATTTTAGAATTGAAAATACAGTAACTAAAATTGACAGTCTCTCTGAATGAGCTCAGTAGCAGAATGGAGATAACAGAAAGGGGAAAACTGAGTAAGCATAAAGCTAGAATAATACAAACTATCCAATCTGAAGAGAAAATAGATTAAAAATATAATGTACAGAACATCAGGATTATATGGGGCAATAACAAAAGATCTATCACTTGTGCCACTGAAGTTCCAGAAGGAAATGAGAAAGAGGTTGGGGCTGAAAAGATATTTAAAGAAATAATGGCTGAAATATTCCCAAATTTGACAAAAACATAAATCTACAGAAAAAAAAAGATGAACAAATCCCAACAGGATAAACTAAAAGAAATATATGCCTTGACATATCATAATCAAAGATCTAAAGGCTAAAAAAATAGAAAAATATTTTGAAAGCCAAAGCCAAGAAGAAACAATGCATTACCTATAAGGGAGCAACAATTCAAATTCCAAAGTATTTCTAACCAGAAACAATGGAGACCAGAAAGAAGTGGCCCAACATTTTTTAAGTGCTGAAATAAAAGAACTATCAATCCAGAATCTTATATCCCGTAAAAATATATAAGAAATTTCACAGACACACACACACACACACACACACACATCATATATTTGGCTTCGCTTGAAAAATCAGAATAGCTGACCATCAGGCCTGAACTCTTACAGAGCACCAATGGTCTTGAGTCTTGCTGCCTTTAGATGAGGCACATACTCTCTATTCACCAGAATCCCCACCTGTAGCTTCTTACCCTGAGTACTATTTCAAACATTTATTCTACTTGCCTGGCTACTGTAAGCATTAGATTTATGGCACCCAGACTATTGGTTCTAAAGTTTACCAAAGACTCTAATAAAAACCATAATTCCCCAAAAGGTACCCATGCAAACAAATTTGCATTTAGTTTCAAATTTCATAGACCCATGTGTCCCTAAGATTCTGTAGACCCCCATTTTAAGAACCCGTGATTTTTACCACTAGTGTACTGTTCTAATCCCACACACATTGAGATATTGATGACTCATCCTTTTACTGTGGTAACGTTAATGCCTCTTGCCTTTTTCTAGGTTAGAAATGCCTCGTATAGTCTCATATGTTCGCTGTATTGTTTAAGAATATTCACTTCTGCTATGGAAAATAAGACAAACAAATAAGAAAGATAAATGAGTCTAAATATAGAAGCGAGTACTTTGTGGAACATATTAGACACGGATAAAGTAGGTAGAGTCTGTATACAAAGGAAAAGAAGGACCACGTAGCCACCAAATATTCATGAGGCAGCCAACAGCTTCTGGCACATAATTTGTAGAATGAATGAATGAGCGAATGAATGAATGAATGAATTACTGCCAGGCTCTGCTTCTCCGTCACATTACACCCTCCTCCTACCTCTAACAGATTGCTCTCTTTTTCTTATTCATTAGTGTGTCTCTACTAGATCATAAATTTCCTGAGGATAAGGGCCATAAATTATATTGTGCACATGACAGAAATTAATAGATATCAGGAAGCCGTGTCACACATACAGCAGTGATTGTCAGTCTCAAGGGTACAGCATAATCACCTTGGAAGCTTGTTGAAAATGCAGGTATCTAGGGGCCACCCCAGGAGTTCTGATTCAGTAATTTAGAAATGTGATATAATGCATTTTTACCAAAACTCCCAGTATTTTCAGTGCAGGGACTCCATCAACAGCTCAGTGAAAACCATTGAACTAAGGGGTATAGAAAGTCTAGGGCAAATAGTAACCACTACTTCCTCTCTTATTATGATCAACATTATCAAATAGGTTAAAATGAACTTCATAGCAGCCTGAAAGACACTGGGGGAAAGGTGGACCTAGCTCCTTCACTTTAGGGGGTATGATTTGGGTGGGGCAGGGGGAGGAATATGTATTACTAAGTGTATATGGTGGGTGGGTGGAGGAAATCATAGATCAAGAGTGAGAATGTATTTTTCTCCTTTTCCTTATTTTTCTAACAGCTGGCAGAGCTACTGCATTCTGCCCAATCAGCTGCCTTTTGTTATCATTGCCCACAGCCAGAAGATGGGGGAGAATCAACAACCACAGCTTAGTTCCTGAGGCACCTGCCCCATTTCGTAACCCCAAGGGTTCAGTGGCTCTGCTGCTTCTTTGATTGATGTCATAATACTCACACTTTCAACAAGCATTTACTGCATACCTAGAGTTGAACTTAATAGCCCAATGCAAAATTTTAAATTAATATCTAGATGTTTTAAAAATAGTATTATTTTTAGACAATTTCAGGTTGCAGAAGCACAGAAAGGTCATTTGGGATTTTTAAGTTGCAGGTTTGAAAATGCAAGAAAGGCTTTTCAAGTTGAGCAATGACTTTATGTGTGGGCTCATATTAGTTGAAATAAGTAGCTTATTGGACCTCTTGGCTTCTGTTTCACTTTATGAAAATTTCGCATAGTGCTTTCCAACCCTGCTACCATGTAACAATGGATTTAAATTCACTTATGTACATATTCCAGACCCCAACTTTCATAGAAAGTTGTCAATCCAAACACACTTTAATTTCTGGAACATGCAATAATCAATTTCTGGAACATGTAATAATCAATTTGAAATTCCGGATAATATATGTAACAATAAAATGTAATTAATTAGGAATAATTCTTTTCCATATCTCTAAATTGTTTACTTACTGATCCATTGAACCTGCAAGCAGTTGGATTGGAATTCCAAGCTTTTCAAATCATTGAAATTCAAAGAAATCCACAACTAATCCAAAGTATCCTAAATATTTGTACGCTGAGTAAAGGCAATTGTCTTCTTGCACAGCTCTTATTTTCCCCAATTCAAAACAGCAGTTCACAAAGAAACAAACAACTAACCCTAATGATGAAACAGGTGGGACATTTATTGCCTCCTTACCTTACATGATACACCAAGAGAATGATACATGAGTTCAGTAATAAAGGGTCATTAAAACATCAATAAAAGTATACAATAGGTATAACTCTCTGTTTACTGGCCTGGATCTTTCTTACTTGAAGAACACAGGTGATGCCTCCAACATTTTGATTTTCCATCCAATAAGAGATATACAGAAAGAGAAAGAGGTAACAGGTATAATATTATTCAATGCTGTACTGAGCCAGACCCAGGCATCTATACAAAAAATAAACAAACAAACAACTGACCTACACAATAAATCAATTAGAACTATGTTGGATACTGCAAAGGAAACAAGCCCCTACCAGGAAGTATTAACCTCCTACCTTATAAGAGTCATTCAAAGACAACTACACACAGACTTAACGTAATCCCCTCTAAGGAGTACTCAACATTTTTACCTTGGTTTCATACTATTTTTCCTCTCTTATATTTAGGTAAAAAAACAGAAAAAATAGTAAGATTCTTTCAAGTTTGCTATTAATATATGACAAGAGAAGCATTTTTCTGTGATTTCACTAGAGCTTAGTTGATGCAATTACTATATATTATCCTTATTGGGTGACAGTTTTATCATATCAGAAGGGGTACCGGTCTTTTCAAATCTCTAAAGGCTCTAATTCAGAATCTTTATTAAAGGGTTTTTTAAAGACTATATACCCTTCAGTCACTTCAGGCCTCTCTAACTGAGATAATGTGTAACACCTGACCAAAAATTTAATATCTCTTTTTTTAATGTTCAATAGAAGAAAATAAAGACCCATATGAGAAGACTGGATATTGAAGGATTCTTATCTGGAGAAAGTATATCCTATTGGAGAAAAGATCTGCAGAAAAACACATTTTAGTGTTCTCAACAAAACTAGCTGGCCAACTCATCATCCTACAGTGAAGCACACCCAACCATGCCCATGGGGCTTTTTATCTCTCAAGATTAAGAATTCACAAAAACAAGAGATCACTACACATATAAAGGAACCTCTTTCATGAAAGTAAGTAAAACAACTAAGAAAAACAGACAAAGTAGGGAATGATGCAATTGGAGTAAATAATTATAAATGTCCTTTTCACCTCTAAAATTATTTAATTAGATGAGTTTGAGTGGCTTCTCATAGTCCAATTATAAAGATCAACACAGGGCCGGCCGAGTGGCGCTATGGTTAAGAACTGGCTTGGGACGCCAGAGGGCCCCAGTTCGGATCCCACATATGACAGTGACACTGTCCTCTACAGCTAAGATGCTGAACAACAGCTCAACCTGGAGCTGGGCTGCCATGAGTCGCCGGCGACGGCGTAGGCTGCAGCCCCTG
>NW_017731371.1:3983196-4032571 GCF_001890085.2 Hipposideros armiger
CACAACTAGACTGAAAAACAAAAAGACAGCAACTTGTCTGTTCCCCTTCCCCCAATTCCCCAGCACTGTTCCCATCCCAATTCCCCAATAAAAATCTTTAAAAAAAAAAAAAAGATCAACACAGAAACCTAAACTGTTGAATTGGACAGGCACTCCAGTTCAAATAAGCTTAAGAAGGAAAAAAAATATCATTGATTCACTTAGTCGAGAAAGCCAGAAATAATGCTGGCTCCACACATGATTGGATTTAGAGGTCCAATGATGTCATCAGAACTTGGTTTCTCTCCAGCTCTTTGGCTCTGTCTTCTACTGAGTTGGCTTCTTTCTCTGGCTTTCACATAATGGCCCCTGACAGTTCCAGGGTTATAATCTCCCAGGACTATCTCCAACTGGACTATTTTGGCTGCCACATATGACCCGGAATCACTGCAGCCTGAGGCTCCTACTCAGTCCTCATTGAATTGTGGCTTGCACACCCACTGCAAAATTTCTGTTATTTCCAATTGAGTGCATTTTCACTAATACAGATTTTGATACCAGGAAATGAAGCACTACAGAAAGCACACTGGTTTAATAAAAGATGAAGCATGCGAAACAAAGATGACCCTATTTCCTCTACTGTTTCTCTCTGGCAGTCTTATGCCATATTGAACACATCAGTTAAACTACGGCCTCTTTTATGCTGAAACTCACTCAATGTGCCTATGAAGGCTATACCAATTAGGGACTTGGTAAGAAACGTGTTTAGAATGTTTTTAACACTTTTTGAGGCCATCAATTAAGTCTTACAAGAGAAAGACAAACAGACCGAATGTAGCCCAGAGGGAAGAAAAAATATTTTCATTAAGCCTCTTTCTATAATCTAGAATGATGAATTTTTTAGGTTAGAAAAATTGAATTATCTACATTAACTAATATTAATACTGGTACAGATTGGGAGGTAGATGATTTGGAAGTATATAAGGTTGAGGCATACAAAAAAACTTGAAACTCAGGCAACTCTATTAAGTGTTCTCTGCCTGAAAAGGATACATACAACATATCAATATCTACCAACCCAAGGCTAATATTTAAAATCTTTTCCTTGGCAGGCCAAATGTAGATGGAGGCCATTAAACTAAGATTCAGGAAACAGAGACTTGTTGCTAGGAGACCAAAGTCCCAAAATCAAAAACCATGACCCCACTAAAATCTCCTTCAATGATACTACGCAGTTCTGTGACTTAAATCTTAAATTCCTTGGACACCCACTTACAGGGACTGAGCTTCTAAAGCCATTTAGCCCCAGAAAAGGCATCATACCCAATGTCTATCTCATATGCAAGACAATGGGCAAGAGTGATCTTCCCATCAGGAAAGACGTGATGTCAACATAAGAAAGGTCCAAACCTGTAGAGGATTTTTATGAGTTTATTTGAGCCAACCCGATGACATATGACGGGGAACAAGATCTCAAATGCTCCAGAGAATAACAGTTTACAGTTTCTTTTATGCATTTAAGATGAAAAAAGGAAACCGAAGGTGGGAGAAAGCAAGGTGGGGATCAAATTACAGGATAGTTAAGATTATGTGCTCTCTTGAGGACAGTCACACTTTAGAAGGAAGAGTCTGAAAGGATGGTCAAATATTAGAAAGGAGGGCTCTAAAAAGGGACATTTCAAAGTTGTGTTACCCTAGATGCATAGAAACAATGGACAGGGCTTGCTCAAGGCAGACATAAGCCTTTTAGTAAAGAAGTGATATGCCTGGAGCATGACTACTCACAATGGCCTGCCCATTTACGAATTCATGATCAGATCAAACCGTGAGGTTACTTTCCATAGAACCTCTGTTTCATCCACAGTGAGGTGACAGAGGAGGA
Organism: Hipposideros armiger; assembly: GCF_001890085.2. Classification (NCBI taxonomy): domain Eukaryota; kingdom Metazoa; phylum Chordata; class Mammalia; order Chiroptera; family Hipposideridae; genus Hipposideros; species Hipposideros armiger. Next base: position 3,985,058 of record NW_017731371.1, read on the forward strand.
CTGACAAATGAGTTTACTCCAGAGAGCAAAATTAGATGCTGCTATGTGTGACACAAGAAGTCACTCACTACACTACCAGGTCAGAAAGCGCTATTTCCAGCCAGCAGGCTGTAGTTTATGCTATGTACCAGTGCCCTTTTCCAAATAGAGCTTTCATTGTGCTTATCCAGTTCTTTCTCCACTACTTTATACTAAATATGTTCAAGATAGACAATAAAAGTATTTTAGCCTAAATACAATGAGAAGCCACATCTAGATATGATGAGAGGAACAGCAACTCAACTACAGACCTGAAATCAAAACAATGGAGACATTGATGTGTCCTGTCCCATTTTGGGGAAGAGTGAATGTATTTCATGCTGGTGGGAGCAGTTTAAAGACGTGTATTTATTTGAGAAGGAGATAAGTTTGGATGTTAAGCAGTTAAAGAGGAAGGCTATATTTAACATTGTTAAATCCTAAACATTCATCCCAAGCTTTTCCCATTATATAATAGCGATAGAGCTTGAATATTGACCCCTGTTTCAGCAATAGTTCCTGACTTGACCAAGCCAATGAGGATAATCTCTTCTCCCTTGCTGGTAATTAGTTCAAAACCCAGGGTCAAGCCAATTAGCAAATTCCTCCTGGGCCAATGATTCATTCAGGATGAGGGTGTGACCTAAATTAGAGGTTCTATTTCCATCAGAGTGAAAATAAGAATTTATGTTGAATTTTTTGTGGAAAGTTGTTTTCTCTCCCATTGGACATGAATAGGGAGTCAATGGGACGAAGCCAACACAGATGATAGAGTAGAAATAGGGAAAGTACATCAGTCCCTCATGTTCTTGTTGAGCCCTAGAACAATTAATCCTGGAATCTGTATTTCCTCTGGACTTCCAGTTATACAAGATTAAAAATGTTACCATTTAAGTCAGATTTACTCTTATTTGCAGCCAAAAACACCATGGCTAATATGCTATCTCTATGCTAATGAAACCCTGTATCAGTTAGGAATTGCAGCCAGCTGCAAAGAACAGAAACCTGAATAACAGTGGCTTAAACACATTAGAGCTTTGGCTCTTCTCAGGAAATATGACATCTGGAGGTGGATAGTCCCTGGTTGATATTTGATACGACGACTATATTCCAGGCTTCTATCATTTTCTTCAGCCCTTTTTAACATGTACTTGTCATATTATTATCAGAAGTTGGCTGCATCAGTAATTTCAATTGGGAAGAAAAGAAAAAGGCAAATAACTAAAGGACAATGACTCTGTTACTCTTAAATAGTTTTCTCCTAAGTACTTTATTACAATTACTGCATATATTTTATTGGCCAGAACTGTGTCATGGGCCCATCTTTTGTTCAAAGGAAGCTGGATCTTTCTTCACTACTAAAACAAATAAGAATCATATTTGTAAAATGGAAGATAAGATTGGCATTAGGCAAACTAGCAATCTCCGCCACACTCCCAAATTTATATCTCCAGTTCAGACTTCTCTTTTGATCTTTTGACTCACATATAAAACATGTTATTTAAACTCTCCTTACTTGTAGATTACACACACCTCAAACTGAATACATACAAGGTGTGATCAATAAATACAGTGAATGTTTACATTTAAAAAAATATATTACAGTAAAAGACATATTGCCATTATTCCCCTTCAAAATACTTCCCCTCACTTTGAACACACTTAGTCCATCATTCTTTTTTTTCTTTTTTTATTTAAGATTTTTTATTGGGAACTGGGGGAAGGGAAACAGACAAGTTGTTTGTCCTTTTCTTCCGTCTAGTTGCGGAGGACGTTGCTTCACTGACCCAAGTTGGCACCATCATTGCACTCTTCCTGGGCGAGGCAGATCAGTTGCCGGCTTCTGGACGGCCACTCACTGCGGCTGCTGGCCGCTCACGGTGGCTGCTAGCCACTCACACTGGTTGCTGGCTACACACAGTAAGTAGCCCATGGCAACGCACCTGCCATTGCAGGTGACTCACGGCAGCCCAGCTCCAGGTGGAGCTGTTGTTCAGCATCTTAGCTGTAGAGATATGTGGGATCCAAACCAGGGCCCCCTGGCATCCCAAGCCAGCTCTTAACCAACGCGCCACTCTGCCAGCCCCTTAGTCCATCATTCTTGCCACTTTCTGAAAGCAAAAAGTCCTCTTTTGTGAGTGTCTTTAGTTGCGCTGTTGTGGCTGCCTCAATATTCTGAATCATTTTGACTTTGAGGAAGAGCCAGAAGTCATACAGTGCCAGATCCAGTGAATAAGCTGCATGAGGACACACCGTAATATTTTTATTTGACAGAAGTTGATGTACCAGAAAGCAACGTGTGGCACAGAGCCTTTCTGATGTGATTCAAAAATATGGTGAATGCTGCTGCCAAGTGCCATTCAACAGAAAGGCAGAGATCTTCAATATGGAAAGCAGTGAGTTGAACCTTAATAACAGTGTGTGACAAGTTTCAACTTGTTCAGTGCAGTCAGTTGGGTGTGAGCTACAGTTGAAAGAAGGTGTGTTTTTAAGTGTGCCATACATAAATCATCCTCCATCATGACAATGCTCCGTGTCACACATCTCTTCTGGTATGGCAATTTCTGTCAAATAAAAACATTACAGTGTGTCCTCACCTACCTTATTCATCGGATCTGGCACCATGTGACTTCTGGCTCTTCCCCAAAGTCAAAATGACCATGAAAGGTAAACGTTTTGAATCAATTCAGGACATTGAGGCAGCCACGACAGCACAACTAAAGACACTCACAAAAGAGGATTTCCAGAGCTGCTTCAGAAAGTGGCAAGAACGGTGGGATAAGTGTGTTCAAAGTGAGGGGAGTATTTTAAGGGGAATTAATGGCAATGTGTTTTTTACTGTAACATTTTTTTAAATTTAAACATTTACTGTATTGTTTGATCACATCTTGTATAAAACAAAGCTAGTGATCTCCACAGGCAATCTGTCCCTCTATGATGGTTAATTTTATGTGTCAACTTGACTGAGCCATAGGGTGCCCAGACATTTGGTCAAACATTATTCTGAATGTATCTGTGAAGGCATTTTTGGATGTTTGTGAAGTTATTTTTGGATGAGATTAACATTTGAATTGGTAGACTGACTAAAGCAGATTGCCCTCCCTAATGTGTGTGGCCTCATCCAATCAATTGAAGACCTAATAGAACAAAAGCCTGAATAAGAAGGACTTCCTGCTGCTGGATGCTTGAGCTGGTACATCAGTCTTCTCCTGCCCTCAGATTGGAACTTACACCATGAGCTTTCCTGGTCCTCAGACCTTCAGACTTGAATGGAATTTACACCATTGGTGGCCCTCCTGGGTTTCCAGCTTGTTGACTGCAGAACTTGGCATTTGTCAGCCTCCATAGATAAATGGGCCAATTCCTTATAATAAATATCACTCGATATAAATACAGATATAGATATAGATATAGATATAGATATAGATATAGATATAGATACATGGTCTGTTTCTCTGGAGAAATGCCTCAAGTCATCCCCATCTCAGTGAATGGTACAAACACTTAACCACTGAATGGCCCCACCATTTACCCAAGTGTACCTGCAGATACCTAGAAATCATTTTCCATTCAACTTTTATTCACCTTCTATCATGCACTGAATTCATCACCACATTGAGTCAGTACTTCCTTCTAGTGTATTTCAAATCAATTCACTTCTCTCCATCTTTGATGACACCACTTTAGTCAAGTCACTGGACTGCTGAAAACTCTCACTGGTTCCCCTGCTTCCATTCAGTCCTTTCCAATACAATTGCAATGTAGCTTTTAGAGTGATCTTTTGAAATCATAAATCAGATGTCACCCTCCTGCTCAAAACCCTCCAGTGGCTTATCATTACATTTTAACTTGCCATGGTCTACAGGATCTCATAAAGTGGTTCATCTGTACCTCTCCAACTTAACCTCATTCTTTCCTTGCTCACTTTCAACCACATCAGTTTCCTCTCTGTTCTTCAGGTATGCCAATCACCTCCCATTCTGTAATTTTGTACTATCTGGAATGATCTACCTCCACCTTTTCATGTGACTAGTTTATTCTCATCATTCAGATCTCCTCAGATTGGCTTTGCCTTTTCCTCCAGTCAATCTTTCATCATGTAATCATATAGCCCTCCAGAACAGTTAATCATAATCTATAATATCAATTTACAATTATTTTTCATTTACTGTGTCACACTCTTCAAGTATAATATATGCTCCATCAGGACAAGGAACTAGTCTTTAGAGTTAGCTGATATTTCTAGGTCCAAGCACAATGCTAGTTCTTAATCAATGCTCAAAAATTTTACTGAGTGATTGCATTTATCCATTCAACAAATATTTACTGAAATCTTAGAAAGAAGTGTTCCCAGCAGTGGGAATTCAGCAATAAATGAAAGAGCCAAAGTCCCTGCCTTCATGGAGTTTACCCTCTGGGGGAAAGGCAGAGGCAAACAAATAGTATGTCATAAAGAGAACATTTTTATGAAAACAGCCCACTGGGCATGTGTTCAGAATATTTTCTCTTTCTCAGGACTTAGGCAAGGACTAGATGCCAAGAAAACATTAGGAAATTTGGCATATACCATCCCTTCCAAATAAGCACTTAGAACTTATGAATGCTCTCATATATACAGGGAATCTGACTGAAGTGTCAGTTACCCTGACATATATATACAAGAGGCTAATATCATCTATGGACCACTGGGAGGGGTGGGTTTTTAAATGCTTGTTCACTGAGATAATGATCACATAGGCAAGTACATAAGAGTCAAACTCACTATGAAGATTCACAATCTTAATTATTCCAAGGCCAAAAAAGTCAGCAAGATGGAATGTTATGTACTGATTACAAATGCCAAAAATGCTGAACCAAAAGGAAGCTGGAATTGCATTGAGAAGAGAAAAACAGAATAAATAGAACACCAGATTAGGTTACTGCCGATCAGCAAAGCTTATGATAGGACTGGCTGCCAGCTGTGGAAACACTATTAATGAATGGCTGGCCATCCCAAGCCATCACACATGCTCCTTGCCAAGGCTCCCATCAACGCACAGTTGGGCCTCTCCTGGCAAACGTCTCCTGGTTGATGCCTTCTCTCAATTCATTAACAATTGCCTCATTTCTGTTGATACCAAGGACCAACTAATTCTAACATTTTTCATAGCTGATAAAATTAATTGCTGATTTCAGGCTTTGGGGATTATTTCTCCAGTAAGTTCGTGCCCAGATTTAAAATAATATCCGTTTTCAATGTGCCTGTTCACAAGCTCTAATGACGCCTGTGAGTCACACATTTCAGCCACACTGGTGGCGTGATGTAAGAGGTTCTACTTGGCACAGAGTGAGTCAAAGCCAAATGCAAATGGAGGAAAATCTAAGCAAATGTTCCAAGTAAACAACAACAATTGGGATAATAACGTTTTAAGAGCTAACAATTATTAAGCCGGGCACTTTACTTGATTACGCATTATCCCACTCAGTCTTCACAGAAGTCTTGTGAAATAGGTACAATTATTTCCCTTATTTTACAAAAACAGGAAACAGGCAAGGAGGAGACACAGATATCTGAACTATATACCTATTGTTGTTTTGTAGGAGGCAGGAAAGCAAAGTGGGAGGAAAAAAGAGAAAACAGCAGAGTAGCAAATAGTGGATTGACCACCTCCGGTTTTACAGAATACACTTTACCAGTACTGCATTCAGATTGATTGTAAAGGAACAAAGCAGTCACTTTCTTTAAGAAGCCATGGAAAGTGGGTTGCTGTGCTTTGTAACCAGCACTTCCTGTTACTCCATGTCAACATTTACAAGAGTAGAATATTTCATCATCACCACAATGCTTATCTTAGCCTAATATGAAGACAAGGACAAGCCAATCCCCACATAAATTGTGCACATCCCCCTGGGACCTATGGGATTCTTGGAGGCAGAGAATGCATCCTATCCATGTTCCTATCCCTGGTAGTTTACATGAGCCTGAAACATAGGAAGCAACTACTAAACGACTGTTTAGCAAACAAGTCCACAATTCCATTAGTTCCTACAAATAAACAAGGTTGCATACTTAATAAGACTATAGACCCTAAAACTGGGGCAGAATGGCAAATGGGTTTCATCTCAGAAGCCAACACCAAGAGAAAGGTAATAGCTGCCTATACTGTTGGGTTGAGTGGAATTCTGACACTGTAGAAGGTCTTTGTGTAAAAAAGATCCTTTGACAAGTTCTTTTTATCTTGTTCTTATTTTTTTTCCAGCTTTACTGAGGTATAACTGACAACATTTTATGATATTTCAAGCTACAACGTGATGATTTGATATACATTGTGAAAGGGTTCCCCCATCAAGTCAATAAACACATGCATCCACTCACATATTTATGTGTTTTTATTGTTTGTTTCTTTTTCGTTTTGAGTTTGGGGTTTTTGTTAGTTTGTTTTCTTGGTAAGAACATTTAAGTTCTATTCTCTTAACAAATTTCAATTATACCATTAGGTGTCATCAACTATAGTGACCATGTTACACATTAGACGTTGAGACTTTATTCATCTGATATCTAAAAGTTTATACCCTTCTACCAACCTCTTCCTATTTCCCCCACCCACCAGCCCCCAGCCCCTGGCAAGCACTTTTCTATGCTGTTTTCATTAGTTTGATTTTTTTTCAGATCCCACATAAGTGATATCATGAAGTATTTTTCTTCCTCTGTCTGTCTTATTTCACTGAGCGTAATGCCCTCCAGATTCATCCAAGTGTCAACAAATGTTAGGATTACCTTCTTTTTAAAGGCTAAGTTTTCTTTATCCATTTTCTTTATCCATTCATCCTTCAACAGACACTTATGTTGTTTTCATACTTTGGCTATTGTGAAAAATGCTGCAATGAACATGGGAAAACCGATATATCTTCAAGTTAATGGTTTCATTTCCTTTGGATATACACCCAGAAGTGAAGTTTCCGTAGCTGCATTTTTCATTTCTTGAGGAACTTCCACACTGTTTTTCATTATAGCTGTACCAGTTTACACTGCAAGTGGAAAATAGTTTCCTTTTCTCTACATCACCAGCACTTGTTACCTCTTGTCTTTTTTATAATAGCCACCCTAACAGGTGTAAGGTGATAGCTCATTGTGGGTTTGATTTGTATTTCCCTAATGGTTAGTGATGTTGAGCACCTTTTCATGTACCTATTGGCCATTTATGTCTTCTTTAGAAAAATGTCTATTCAGATCCTTTGCCCAATTTTTACTGGGTTTTTGTTATTGTTGTTATTTTTGGTTTGATTTGGTTTGGTTTTTGCTATTGAGTTATCTGAGTCCTTTACACATTTTGGATATTATCCCTTTATCAGATAGTGGTTTGCAAATATTTTCTCACATTCTGTAGGCTGCCTTTTCATTTTGTTGATGGTTTCCTTTGCTGTGCAAAACCTGTTTAGTTTGATGCAGTCCCATTTGTTTACTTCTGCTTTTGTTGCCTTTGCTTTGGGTTAAATTAAAAAAAAAAAAAACCATTGTCAAGACCAATGTCAAAATAGTTACCTGCTATGTTCTCTTCTAGAAATTTTACATTTTCATGTCTTATGTCAAGTATTTAACCCATTTTAAGTTGATATTTTTGGATGGTGTAAGATAGAAGTTCAGTTTCAATCTTTTGTAGGTGAATATCCACTTTTCCCAGCACCATTTACTGAAAAGACTATTCTTTCCTCAATATATATTCCTGGATGCGTGGTCATAAAATAATTGACCATACACTCATGGTTTTATTCCTGGACTCTCTATTCTGTTTAGTTGATCCCTGTGTCTGTTTTTATGCCAATACCATACTGTTTTGATTACTATGGCTTTGTAATAGTTTGGGAGTTTTTGGGGGGTTTTTTTAAAGACTTTATTGGGGAATTGGGGGAGGAGAACAGCGCTGGAGAATTGGTGGAAGGGAAACAGACAAGTTGCTGTCCTTTTGTTCTTCAGTCTAGTTGTGGAGGACGCTGCTTCACTGCCCTTGTTGGTATTATCATTGTGCTCTTCCCGGGTGAGGCAGATCGGTTGCTGGCCTCTGGATGGCCACTCACAGCAACTCTTGGCAGCTCACATTGGCTGCAGGCCGCTCATGCTGGCTGCCAGCCACTCACGGTAGTTCATGGCAGCCCATTGCAGCAGGGGCTGCAGCCTACGCCATCGCCGGTAACTCACGGCAGCCCAGCTCCAGGTCGAGCTGTTGTTCACCATCTTAGCTGTAGAGGGCAGTGTCACTGGCCCTAATGTGGGATCCTAACCGGGGCCTTGCTGCTCAGGGCTGGTGTCCCAAGCAAGCTCTTAACCAACGCGCCCCTCGGCTGGCCCTTTGATAGAGTTTGAAATCAGGAAGTGTGGTGCCTCCAGCTTTGTTCTTCTTTTTCAAGATTGCTTTTTTTATTCAGGGTCTTTTGTGGTTCATTCTAATTTTAGAATATTTTTTCTATTTTTATGAAAAATGCCATTGGAATTTTTTAGGGTTGCATTGAATCTGTAGATTGCTTTGGATAGTATGGACATTTTAACAATATTAATTTTTCCAATACATGAGATGGAATATCATTCAATTTATTTGTGTCTTCTTCAATTTCATTCATTAATATCATAGTTTTCAGTGTATAGATCTTTTATCTCCTTGGTTAAATTTATTCCTAAGTATTTTATTGGTTTTAATGCTATTGTGAATGGGATAGCTTTCTTAATTCCTCTTTCTGATACTTCATTGTTAGTGTATAGAAGCACAACTGATTATTGTATATTGATTTTATATCCTGAAATTATACTAAATTTATTTATTGGTTACAACAGTTTTTTGGTAAAGTTTTTAGGGTTTTCTATATATAAAATCATGTCATTTGCAAATAGAGACAATTTTACTTCTACTTTCTGATTTGGAAGGCTGTTTTTTTTCTTGCCTAATTGTTCTATTTACAACTTTCAATATTATTTTGAATGTAAGTGGTTAGAGTGGGCATCGTTGTCTAGTTACTGATCTTGGGGGAACAGATTTCAGCTTTCACTATTCAGTATTATGTTAGCTGTGGGCTTCTCATATGTGGCCTTTATTATGTTGAGGTAGGTTATCTCTATACCCAGTTTCTTGAGAGCTTTTATCATGAAAGATAGTTGTTGAATTTGTTCAAATGTTTTTTCTGCATCTATTGAGATGATCATATGATTTTACTCTTTATTTTGTTAATGTGGTGTGCCACATTTGTTGATTTGCAGGTGTTGGACTATCCTTGCACTCCAAAGATAAATCCCACTAGATCATAGTCTATAAACTAATGTGCTGCTAAATTTAGTTTGCTAATATTTTGTTGAGAATTTTTGCATCTATGTTCATCAGGAACATTGGCCTGTAATTTTCTTTTCTTATAGTGTCCTTGTCTGGCTTTGGTATCAGACTTTGTAAAATGACTTTGATAATGTCCCTTTCTCTTAAGTTTTTTGGAAGGACTGGTGTTAATTCTTCTTTAAATGTTTGATAGAATTCACCAGTGAAGCACCTGGTCCTGAACTTTTCTTTATTGGGAGGTTTTTTTATCACTGATTCAGACCCCTGACTAATAATTTATCTGTTCCAATTTTCTATTTCTTCATGATTCAGTCTTGGTAAGCTGTATGTTTCTAGGAATGTATCCATTTCTCCTAGGTTATCCAACTTGTTGGCGTATAATTGTTCATAATAGTTTCTTATGAACTTTTGTATGTCTGTGGTATCAGTTGTAATGTCTTCTCTTTCATTCTGTTTGTACTTATTTGAGTTTTCCCTCTTTTTAACTTAATTTAGCTAAAGGTTTATCAATTTTGTTTACTTTTCAAAAACCCAGTGCTCAGTTTTGTTGATCTTTTTAATTGTCTTTCTTGTCTTCATTTTGTTCATTTCTGCTCTCATCTTTGTTATTTGCCTCCCTCTACTAACTTTAAACTTAGTTTGTTCTTCTTTTCTTGTTCCTTGAGGTGTAAAGTTAGATTGTATCTGAGATCTTTCTTTCTTCTAAATGTAGGCATTTATTACTATATTTCCTCTTAAAACTATTTCTACTGCATCCCATAATTTTTTAATGGGCAAAATATTTCAATAGACATCTGTCTAACAAATAGTTGTCAGAAAAAAGTACCTGGAAAGATACTCAACATCATTAATAATCAAGAAAAAGCAAAATGAAATACCACCATACACCTATTATAATGTCAAAGATTAAATAATAACCATACTATGTGTTGGTGAGAATGTGGAGAAACTAAAATTGTCAAACATTGATGGTAGGGATATAAAATGGTACCACCATTTTAGAAAACAGTTTGTCAGTTTCTTAAAAAGTTACACATTAAATATGATACCTAAAGCACAACCAACCAAAGAAAAAAATAGATAAACTGGACTACTTCAAAATGAGAAACTTCCGTGCTTCAAAGAACACAATCAAAAACATGAAAAGACAACCCAATTTAAAAATGGGCAAGGAATTTGAATAGACATTTCTCTAAAGAAAATATACAAATGGCCAATAAGCACATGAAAAAGTGCTCAATGTTTCAACTTATTAGGGAAATACAAATCATAAACACAATGACATACCACTTCACACCCACTAGAATGGCTGTAATCAAGGCAACAGGTAATAATAAGTCTTGATAAGGATGCAGAGAAATTGGAACCCCCATGTTGGTCAGGATGTAAAATAGTGCAGCCACTTTAGAAAACAGTTTGGCAGTTCCTCAAAAGGTTAAAGATGGAGTTACCATATGACTCAGTCATTCCACTCCTGGTTGTATACTCCTGACAACTGAAAATATGTAGTCACACACCAAACACACACACAAAAAACTTGTATAAGAATGTTCATAGCTGCATTATTCATAATAGCTAAGAAGTAGAAACAACCCCAGTGTCCAAAAACTAACGAATGGATAAACAAAATATGGTATATCTTTACAGCAGAATATAATTCAGCCATAAAAAGAATGAGATACATGCTATAGAGTATGGATGAAAATTTTAAAAATTATGCTAAGTGGAAGATACCAGATACAAAAGACCACATATTAAATGGTTTTTTAATATAAACTGTGCAGAATAGACAAACCATTGATACAGAAAGATTAGTGGCTGCCAGGGACTGGGGTGAAAGAAAAATGGGGAGTGACCATTAACAGGTTTTTTTGGGTGGGGGGGTGATTTAAATGTTCTGGAATTAGATGATGGTGAGCCTGCATAACCACATACTAAAAAAAAAAAAAAGAATTATGCTGTTTCTAAGGATGAATTTTATGGTATATGAATCATATCTCAATAAAAAAAGTAATCATATACCTTATCATATGGTCCAGCATTCCACTCCTAAGTATTTACCCAAGAGAAATGAAAACATATGTCCACACAAAAGCATATACACAAATGTTCATAGCAACTTCATTTGAAATTGAAGAAAAATGGAAAAAAATCCAAACACCCATCAATAGGCGAACACTTACCACAATGTGATATATACACATACATTGAAAAACTACTCAGCCACAAAAAGTTATGAATGACTGATGCTATGAATAACATGGATGAATCTCAAAATAGAAAGAAGCCAAACACATAAAAAAGAGTGCACACTGCATGATTCCATTTATATAATTTTTTTAGAAATTATGTATACTGACGAAAAGCAGATCAGGTGTTGCCTATGAATGAGAGAAGGATTGCCAAGGACACAAAGGAAATTTTGAAAGTGGGGAGTGTGTTCGTTATCTTGACTATAACAGTGATTTCACAGGTATATTCATATACCAAAACATAAGAAGAGTTAGTTGATTATATGCCTGTTATACCTCAATAAATGTATTTCTTAAGAATTAAGCAAAAACGTCCATTAAAATGTTTCCTGTGCTATGCTATTTCCATTTCCCTTTGGCTTTGGAGGACTCACGACAAAAGACATGACCCCGTTATAATGTGGCCGGCACCTGGTGAGTCCCCTAAAGATACTGGCAGAAACACGAAAGGCTTGGTACCTCAGTATCAAACTTCACCCAGCAGAGCTGTAGGAAGAGACTAATGGCACAGAGCAAGAGGACTTGTTTCAAGAGATACTTTTCTAGGATTATCTGATTACTTTTCTTTGCCTCCTGCTTCCTTTGGACTAGAGAAGTGTGACTTCCTTGATTCTCATCATCTTCTCCATTCCCAATTCATCCCAAACCCAGAGTCTCAAATAAATGTAAGTCTCTTCAATGAGATACGCAGAAAGTCAAAATGTAATACTCATAAAATCATCACCTTCGCACATCATCACACTATATCGCTCCCTTGATTGCCCCTGAATGTGTAGAAAGAAAATCAGATCTACATCTCGTTTGCAGCGCGTTCCCAAAATGGCATGTGCTGTGTCACTCTGACACTTAAGAGAAAGAGTGGGAGGAATGAGTGACAGGGAGGGGATTGCGACAGCATTCAGGCTGCTGAGTCAGGGGTCGTTAAACAGCATGTGTTCTGGGCCCTGTCTGCACACACTACAGGGGTTTGGAGTGGGGTGAGCTCAGAGGCATTTTACAGCCACCAAGTGCCTGCTTGTTTAAGCCCTGTTCATTATGACTGCTTGCTTCTTTCCTATGCGCACAGCATAATGAGCCTGAAAATCAATGCTTAGAGCCTCGAGGAGCACAGGAACTGCACAGAAATATTGAAATAAGATAGGATTCTTGGGAAGATGCAGAAAAAGGATTTTAGCCCTCCCCTACTCCCCTGCATTAAGGAAAGCAAAGGTTAGTTTCCTTGTGATTAAGAGCCTACACAATTAAAAATTTTAAGTGGCTGATTGAAGGATAATGCAGCAGATTTTATTCAGCCTAGGATACCTCGGGGGAAATTCAGCTTTCCTTTATTACTTTTACTGCATGCACACATTTTCCCTTAGAAATAAAAATCAAACCTTTGTACAACTGCTTCCAAATACATTTTCTCTTTAATAATGGTTTTCATGACACATCTGTAGCAAATTAAAACGTTCCTTTTTAAAAATTCATAGGGTTATCAAAACACAGATATGAATAAATGTAAGGCATGTATACAGGAATATATGTAAGGTAAACATCTGTTACTAACCATCCATCTTGTAAGTACCAAGGAGGGCTCACCTATCATTGCTATTTGTTTACCTTTTGGGTGATTACCATTATCAAAAACATTCAATATATAGAGAGATAGAGGGATGGGGGTATGAGAATTTCAAAAAGATGTATTCTTTCTCTTTTTCACACTCTTCCAGTTCCCAACAGTGATATGGATAATCAGAATTTAAGATTATTTGCTGAAATCCTTAACTTCCTGTTTTTCAATGAGTTTAATTTATTGGTGTAGGCTTTGAAATGTCAAGTAAGTAGAAATAAAAGAAGGATGGAGAGATTGTTGGGGAGGCGTGGTCAGATCTGCAGCAACCATCACTAAAATTTGTCGAATAAGCATTGATCCCTTTTAATGCTGCCCTTCTCCGTGCAGCTGGCATTTCTGTTCTCATTTAACAGATACCAAAATTGGGTTTAAGCAAGTTCAAGCTATTTTCCCACAGTCCTACTATTAGTAAGTGACAGAGTTATGATCCAAAGCCAGGTCTTTATGGAAGAAGTACATGTCATTTTAGACGCGAGAAAAAAATAAATTACAGAATACTGAGTTGAAGCACTCTAACACATTGTCAATTTTTATATAGAAGACTAAGTTTGATTTATTTCAGTGAGGCCAACTTTTAAAAGCCATACCTCTTTGAGGAATATTTTTATGCCCCCAATGCATTTAAATTCTACCAATCTATTTAGGGACAGATTGTCTTTTTCTACATCATTAAACTGTTGATGGGGAGAGGCTACTTGTACCTTCCTCACCATTCTGTCCCTAGAAATCAAATTGGAGAAATTGATTCTATTCTTTTATTCTGTCCAGTGTTCCACTGCAGCTCTGAAAACAACATTTGGAATACTCAGGCTTTAAACAGGAGTATATGTAGATATAAGACCTCGGAATGAAAAATGCTACCACAGGCTATTTAATGACATACAGACCCTCTTCTGTAAAGTTCTAGAACCCTCGAGTTATTATCCCTGTCGATGAACTTTCTTATCCACTTACACACATTTCATTTCCTGTCCTCCTTCCATAATATGTTCATTTATTACACATGCCTACTGTACATTTTCCCATTCAATGAAGAATGTGGTTCTTTATTGTTTGGCTCTTCTTCAAATTGGGTTATTGAAGGATGTTTCAAAGTTAATGACTTTAACTTTCTAAAACAAAACCTGCTCACTCACCTAAAAAAAAAAATCATACATGCATGCACATGCACATACACTCATAACGTCCGCAATTTTTGAACCCATCTAATATTATTCTGAAGAAGAAAAAAGGTACAAGACTAGAAATTTAAAAGTCAAGCTCATCACAACCATACAGGAATAATACCACTAATATTATGTCAACTATTGTCTTGACACTCTTCCAAGTGCTTTACATATATGAATTCATTTAATCCCCATGGTTTCTATTATTTTCTTGATGAGGAAACAGAGATGAAGTAATTCACACAAGACCATATGTAGTCAATACAGAAACCAGATCCAAACTTAAGGCATCTAGCTCCAGTGTACTAGGTTTTTTGGTTGTCACTGTTTCAATAATTTTCTTACCTACTAGTACAAATAAAATCTAGAACTAATGATGGCAGCCAATTTTAATAATAACTAACAATTTTGATGCAATGGCCTGTGGCATTCCAAACATCCACCTCTAGTTTGACTTTTGATTCAATTATCAGCAGTACCCACTGGAATGGAGGAGGGGATTAAGACCTCCTCAGGAAAGTGTAAAATGTATGAAAGACTAAAGGAAACAAAAAAATCTGTCCCCTTTATGACTCTGCTCACTCAGCAGGTTTCACTTTATTCTTTGGAAAATGTACATGCCTACTGAACCCAGATATAAAATGTGATAATAGAAAACCTCCACCGTGAATTATTTGAAAACATTATCTCTAAAAAAAGCGGTACTTTAGAGAGGAAAAAAAAACAGCTTGCTCATTTTAGTGCATCTGTGTTTCAGTCCACCTTAGAAAGGCAACGCACAAGCTGGGCATTTATTTGCTTTGGAGAAGTTGAATTCTTTCAGAGTAAGTATTGCCCTTAGAGTCTCACTGAAATCTTGATGTTGTCAGCAAAATCCAAATTGATCCTTTGTGCTCCAGAAAAGAAACTTATCAGACTTAAGAACACACCTAAGAATGAGGCTTTTAGCTATATTTCCTGGACCCATTTGTTCCCCTGAGAAAACCATGGCTTCGAAAGTTTCCATTCAAAATGTTTTTCTTGCCTATACTATTTTGCTTCATTGAAAGTTTTCCAGCCTGAAAAGATTTATTCCCAATTAAGCTGTTTGTGGCTTGCTAGTCATTAAATCAATAAAAATTCTGAGCACTCACTATGTGCAAGTTATTACATTACACTCTACACGTGATAAATAACAAGGATATAGCAATAAATCAAACACAGCTTCTGTTGATGAACTCCAAAAGTAGATAATTCAGAATAAGGGAAAATTTTATGTTAAATATTCCACCTGAGAAAATTTTTTAAATTTTAATTATCATAGATACAGAAACTAGTTTAACTAGAAAGGGGAAAAAAAGAAACTTCACATGATATTGTGCTGTCTGCCTGACGGGATTAGTCACGGTGCCAGGGTTATTTCATTTGTTCTTCACAACAAACCTATGAACTACACCTTGTTATTTTCATCTCACAGTTAGAAAGTTACATGAGTTGCCCCTAGTTGATGGCTGATCACAATATAAAGTAGGAAGTCAGTCTCCTGGCACCCAGGCCATGCGACGTGTAACATGCCACTACGTTTTGAAGAAATCTTTGGAACTGGTACATGAGATCATATATACCAATGCTTTGCCATGCTACCTGACAAGACTAAATACTCCACAAATAAAGAGTTGGTTATAGTGGCAGCAGACGCAGAAGTAGATCAAGCCAGCATCGGAACCCTCCATTGCACAGAAAGCCACCCCCGGCAAGAACCAGCCTGCCTCTCCATATCATACCTCTACTTCCTTTCCCACACAAATGCTAAAGGTCAGAACTGCCCGTGTTTGTCATATAGAACGTTGCTTGTGACATTGCACTCGAACCCTCAGTAGCTCCACTTAGCCACAGACACTTGCCTTTTCCTCATTAGCTCCTTTCTTCAATATCATGTTATTTGCATAAAACGATTCTCGTTCCGTCTTTCCGCTTCATCACCTCCCAATCCGCCTGATAACTTTTGTCAGTAGCAACTCGATATTCTTCCAGAGTTTATACAATGACAAATTGAGAGTTTTTCGAGCACCTGCTTCAGTAAAGGGGGGACTGTGCTGGGACTCGCCTTCATTTAAATTATTTTAAAATCCAGCTCCTGAACACAGCTGGGTTGCTGTCAGCAATCTGAATTGTTTCAACAACACTGGGCCCATCTCAAGGTTCCTCCTTCAGTGTCATACAGAAATTACTGTAGGTGAAGGATATATGATACAAAAAAGTAAAATAACTTAGTTTATTTTTATGATGTTTCCCTGATATCTTGGCTGATAGAGAATGAAAACAACTTTCATAACAGAGTCTAGTCTGTAGTCCATATAAAATATTCCCCACAAAATATCCCCTCTTCCCCAGGATGCTAAAACACAGGACCTTACACCTGAATAATAGCTATTGATTTAAAGAAAGGAATTCTTGGGCTGGCCAAGTGGCTCAGTTGGTTAAGAGCATGAGCTCTGAGCAACAGGTTTTCCAGTTCGATTCCCACATGGGCCAGTGAACTGCGCCAAAGCTGAGCTGCCACTGAGCTGCCAACAAGTGGCAGGATGGCTCAGCTGGTGAGAGCATGTGCTCCTAACAACAAGGTTGCCTGTTCCATGGTGGGCTACGCCCCCACGCAACTAAGTTGAACACAGCACCTTGAGCTGAGTGGCCATGAGCTGCCTACGGGTAGCCGGATGGCAACTGGACTTGGAGCTGAACTAGCTGCACCCTCCACAACTAAGATTGAAGTACAACAATTTGGCTGTTCCCCTTCCTCAATTCCCTAACACTGTTCCCCTTCCCCAATTCCCCAGTAAAATTTTTTTTAAAAAAAATAAACGAAGGAATTCTTTCCTGCTTTAGCCTTCCTAGTCTCTCAAGGTCTGTAATCCAACCAGACAGTATTATCTATTCAAAATGTAATCTGGACTTCCAATGACCACTAACTCTCCCTGCCTTGTATAGGCAGTGGACTTAGATCTATGAAGTCAATATATATGTAGCAGTGTTCAGACCATAGCAGTCGCTTGCAATCATTTAATTCATTAAATGAAGCGATTTGTATCCAATTCTTATGGCTTGGATTTACTTACACAGATTGAACCACTGAGTGTCATTTGATGATCAAGCCTTGTTCTGAGGATGGCACATAATTCAGGAATGCTGAATCAGAAAAGCCATCCCAAGGGACTAATTCTCAAGAACCAGGATAACATAGATCTACTTTGTCGATTTCCATTTAAGCAGAATTAGAGGTTACCTTAGCAGATGCTCTAAGCACTGGTAATGAACACACATTTCCCCCTGTGAGTATTATAATAAATTCAGAAAAGGTCCAGTTCTGACATCCAAAGGGCAGTAATATTACATCACTGACAATAATACTATTAGCAGTCATTTTCAGTTATTACTGTTCTTCAGACTTATAGTGGGGTAGATTATGTTTTGTTTTATTGCATCTTCAGAGTATTTTCCAATTTGAGCTGGAGAGCTGCATTTTTGTGAGTGTAAGCAAGCACTGTAATTTTTCACACAATGTATAACGATAGCTTCTCGTGGATTCCATGCATTAAAGGACTCAACCTCACACTGGAGTTTTGTCTTCCCAACCCATTACTGGACCATAAACAATATTCTCAGTCTTATAAAATTGAATTAAAACTTCATCCTCTTTTTCAAAGAGCTTCCCCTCAAGAGGCTACCCAAACATACTTCCTGGTCCCCATGTCAATCACACATTCCAACCCTAACCAATGTATCTCCGGGCAATTTTTTTTTTCAATATTCCTTTGTCTGAACATTTCGTTTCCACCTCTAAGTCTCACCCAAGTTGTCTCTGTAATAAAAAAATAAAATTTTCCTGAATCACTCCAGATGCCTGAATACACTATTATGTAAATAATGTATAAAGAATATTTTTTTTACATTAAGGCTTAAATGTTACAAGTCAATTGATAGTTAGCCAAAGAGAAATCACTTTCTGACTGGTTTATTCTGAAGAATTATGAAGAAGAGAGAAGAAGGAAGGGAGGAGTGGAGGGAGAGAAGGAAAAGAGAGAGAGAGAAAAGGTTGTTTTGGTAGAAACGAGAGATGACCAAAGGGAAATGGCTTTAATCACCTGGGAATGGGAAGGTGATAGTAACAAGGAAGAGACACACAGACCTCAGAGAGAGCTTTAACCTGGGGTAGGCTGAGTTCAAGCACCTCAACAGAGAAATTCTCCATCACAGAAGAGAGTATTTATCTACTCAACTGAATAAAGGTGCTACAGTGAACACTTCTTATTTTTTAGAAGGCTTGTTTACATTTAGGAAACTCTTCATGTTATAAGTCCTGATGGGAGACTAAATTCCAGACAGTTGCTCCAGATTTTAAATCAGAACACAGTGGGCAAAGATGCAGGAACTGGGGGGAGTTTGCACTGATGGAGGGTTTGAGGGAGCGAGACCAGCTCCTCAGGCAACAGTGGCAGTGGGACCAACTGCTGGCCTAACTCAGAGGTGGCAGCATCTAATTTTTTATTTTATTTTATTTTTTTAGCAATATCCTTACCAGGCCTGTTATGTGACATCTTGGGCATTTTTTTTTTCTGGCTACACTGGTTTTTAAGCCCTGCTATTGATTCTGTGACCTACCCAATAGTCTATTATTCAATTCCTTTTTTGCCTAAATCAGCCAGACTGGTGGGGTATATCACTTCATATGAATGGGTTATCCAAACTGTAAATAATCTAAAAATGCTGCCTCCTTGGTTGTATAATGCATTACCTTAGAGAAGCCAAATTACAGTATACAATATAGATGAAATTATATATGAAACATATATACATATGAAATTCTCTACTCTCGTGGAACAGATTGCTGTCAAATTCCTACAATCTTACATCTAGACAGAAACGAGCAGTAATCTTGTTCAACCCTATTCTTTTACAGATGAGGAAACCAATATCCAGAAGCATTAACGAGCTCACCAGGGGTCAGCCATCTAATATAAGAGAATAAAGACAAGAATGATTTTTGGTTCAATGCCCTGTCCACCGCACCACGCTGATAGCACCTAGATTGTTTGGAGTGTTATTTTTTGCTACAGATTGCTTTTGTTTGTGTCTTGTTTCATTTTAAGAAAGATCATTCTAGGATTGCATTTGTTTGAGTCATCTTTATTTGGTTACTTGATAATGTTTTTAGTATTGAGATAGACAGACCACGATGCAGAAGGCAGAAAAGGTGGAGTTAACTAAGAGAAAGAATCCAAAGGCCTAGCGAGTGAGGATATAGCAAGTGAGTTTATGCTATAACACTCCCTGGGAAAAAACATGCTTATTAAAGTTACACCCTTTTGAGTGGTACTGCTTAGCTTGTTGTGCACCTCTGGACCCCAGAATTTTAATGGATCTCAGGTTACAGAGAGATATCTATAAGAGTTAGGATAATTCTTTAGCCCTGAACTACTATATATGTGAAGAAAACAAAAGGATTTGTTGAAAAGAATTGAGCTCAACAGTGTAGAAAGAGAACTAGCTACATATACAATTAACTAAACACAACAATACATAGCAAAAAAAGTTTTTCTCATCATGTTCAAGTGTCAAGATCTGGCCTTTCATGCTTTGCAACAGCTTATAGTTTAGCCTATATTTTGTGTCACTTTGAAGTCCTTTTCTTCTTGAATTGTCCCAGTGTTGCTAATGTAATCTACATGTAAATGCATTTTTGTCCCATGGTACCTTGGCTACATGTTACCCTCATATATCACAGCCACAGTTTTTGTAAAATAAAGGGTCCCTCTCTAAACCCAATATGCTAAAATTCTTTGTAAGATGCTGGTATTCCAACAGAATTCCTCAGAAGGTTTGCTTCTCTCCAACACACTCTGCAAAATGCCTGGCACGAATATACTATCCACCTTCTCTGGAATGGCTTCACTAACCTGAGCATTGTGTGCTCTAACTAATCTAAACCTTACATTTTTTATTTTTCGTTTTCTGGCAGGATATTAAAATGGAACGTCTTTCATACAAATCATTCTTTGACAAGTAGCCTACCTTTCTGGTTAGGCTCCAAGTTGAAATCAAATTCACCACTGTACAAAAATGTGGACTTCATGAAAGTGCTCCCCACCCCCACCCTAGTGTGCACAGGTGTGTGTGCGTACACACACACACAAACACACACACACAACCAGTTCACATCCAGTATCAAGTGGCTTGCAAAGCCAAACCAGGGAGCCTACTTGATTGCCACATACTTTATTTCCAGACCCTCTTGAAACTCTACCCTTTTCCTAAGCAGAAGGTATTTAGTCATATCTCCTTAAGAAATCCAGTGCTAATGACTTCCCTTTCTCTCCCAAAATGAAAGTGAACCGACAGTTCATTTCTGACCCACTTTAAAATGATTCCAAATTATATACACTGTGGAGGACCCCTTGCATGTTATCTAAACTACAAATAATCTAAAGATGGTAGTACATCCTTGGTGTTATAACACATTACCTTTCTGAAACCAAAATTATAGCATTAATGATATTTGGCTTCAGCAAGTATTGTTATTTCTTTACATGCACTAAGCCCAAATCCCCGAATGAAGAAAGTTGGGTATAAGTGAGAATCATGCTGCATGCAGAAAGGGCCAAACTGAACATTTAAACCACTAACAATAACCTTCAGAGCAGCTAATCCTCACAGAAAGGTCAGCACTAAACCAGCATGTGCTCCATCCTGTAGATGGTCTGACAGGCCTGTCCCCTTCCACCTAGACTTAGATGATCGTAGCTGGCCTTGCTGGTGGCAGCGTCCTTGATACACAGAGACACATAAACTGCTTTTCATGATGTATTTGGGACTCTCCAAGCAGATCATCCAAATCTGGAAATGTTATTATTTTAACAGTTGCAATACTAACCCTCTGTGAGCAGTTCCCTTTCTGTCTGCTTTTGACTGAACTCTAAGGGTCCAAACGTTTAAAGTCTAGAAGGCAGGAGTGGGGACGGGGGAGGCAAAATCATGTGCACAGCACAATCCCTGAAAACATCAAAACATTGTCTGTGCTTGCCTTTTGTGAAGTCGGCCCTTCAGCTATTTGTTCAGGTTTCCCCACCAACTCCATGATGAATGAGGTTTTCCAAGGGCTTTTACACACAGCACTGTTATTTCACTGGGGCTCAGTGAGTACTTTAAACAGATGAAGACAAAGAAAGCCAGCTATATAATTCAGTGTCTGATTGCTTTTCCACATGTCAGTGCTGAAAAGCACAGCTCTGCCTTGAGCGGCTCTGAGTGGCTGACTGAGTGAATCCAGTAAAGGCTGATAAATTTTTGGAATGCTCTTTCAACCCAAGAAAAATAGCAGCTAGATGGAATACTGTACTACAGATCTTTGCACCTTAAAAAAGAACCCTAGAAATCGGTGCTTTTCACCATTTGATATGAAGAGGGGGAACCTAAACAGCATTTCCCAGACCCTGCCAGCAATGACCAATATCTGGAGGACGAGAGCCGACCCACATATTTTTTAACTTCAAATTACTTTTTTTTTTCCAAGCTGACCCATCCTGCCACCTGTTGGCAGCTCAGCAGCAGCTCAGCTCGAGCCGGGACTCGAACCGCTGTTGCTCAGAGTTCGCACTCTTGAGCGAGCTCTTAACCAACTGAGCCACTCGGCTGGCCCCCAAATGACTTTTTGAAGTGTTAACTGCAATGATAGTTTGCAAGCCATAGGTTATGAATTTAGAAACAAATTAATTTTAGTGGTGCACATTCCCAGAAATAAAATTTTAAAAGATGTGGGAAGGAAAAAACAGATGCAGTTCACTCTTTCTTCTTATCATATTTTCTACTCCTGGGGAAAGAAAAGTTCTACTAGCTTTACTCCAACAACTTTCCCAGGACAGGAAGAGAACGAAGAGGGAATACTGAGACCCACACAGGCTCTTCTCCTGGAGCCCAGGTAACCACTCTGCCTCTACAAATAAGAAAATCCAATCACATTGGAGGGAGTTGACAAAAGAAAGGGATAAAGAACAGGATCAAACTTTGGGATACGTAAAGATGTATGTGCTCTGATGTTCACTGCAGTTTTATTTATGGTGGCCAAGACATGGAAACAACTAAAGTGTCCTTCAATAGATGATTGGATAAAGAAGATGTGTCATATATACACAATAGAATACTATTTTGCCATAAGATGAAATAGTGCCATTTGCAACAACATGGATGAATCTTGAGATTATAATGCTAAACGAAATAAGTCAGAAAAAAATCAAGAACCATATGATTTCACTGATATGTGGTGAATAAAACTGAAAACAACAAAGGAACAAGACAAACAAAAAAAGAAACAAAACTCATAGACACAGACAATAGTTTAGTGGTTACCAGAGGGTGAGGGGGGAGGGGTGGTAGATGAGGGAAAAGGGATCAAATATATGGTGATGGAAGAAGAACTGACTCTGGGTGGTGAACACACACAATGTGATATATAGATGATGAATTACAGAATTGTACACCTGAAATCTATGTAACTTTGCTAACAATTGTTACCCCAATAAACTTTAATAATAATAATAATAATAATAATAATAATAATAATAATAATAAAACTTTGGGATACAATTTAGTGGAAAGGGGAGAAGGGACACACTGGTCTGCAACCTCACCTCCATGACTATTTAGTTGCAGACATACCACCTCTTGGTGCTTCCAAAACTTCCCTCGAGGGTAATTTTTGCTTATATATTGCTTTGAAAGAGTTGGTGTAAGAGGCTTTAAGTAACACGTCCATCAGGGGACACTTTTCCTTGGTCGCCAGGCACAGTGTATTCCATACAGCTAAATAACAACAGCTCAGAGTAAAATTACACACAATCAATAGTCTGTCCGCGGATCCAAATACCCCAGGGGCTCATCTGAAGATTTTATTGTACATATATTTCAGGCGTGAGGATGGTGGAACCTATCGATTCATGCACAGCTGTTTTTCTCCTGTTAGTGCATGATTATTTTCAAGTGTTTTACTAGAACAGATGTTTTAAGAGCATGCTGCGTGCACATCTTTCCTCAACTGACACTTGATTTATTTACATAAACAGCAGATTGCTCTGCTGCTGCCCTTTTGATACTGTGGGAGTAGGGGTGAAATCGCCAACCAATGTGAATTTTCTTCACCATTCTTAAGCAGATGTGCTTCTCTCTAGTTCCCTCCCTACACGTACTGCTACCAGAGGTCCTCTCAGCTTTGTCACTGTTCTTTCTCTCATCCTTTCTCCCGTAAGACTGTTTGAACTTGGTTTTGCCACACATAGACTTTTTAAGCGGGAGCAAACCGAATGTACCAATGTCCTATATAGAATGCAATTTTCTCTGTTGGGTTTGTACCTGCTCCAAATAGGTGAATTTAGATGCCAACGTATTTTCTGAGAGTCAACATGTACATGTACTTCTGCTTGAACCTACTGCAAAGTCAATCCCATACTGGTGTTACAAAAATCTGTTACCGTGGAAAATAATATTCTGCCACACATTCATCAAAAGAGGCTGCCAACCTTGTCGTTTTTGCATCAGCAGAATGCACACTGCCCTAAACAGAAAAGTTTTCCCACCTAAAGAACATGATTTCAGGTCTTTTAAGCATGGAATACAGATAGACTTATTCCTTTAATAGGATGTCAACTGATTCTCCGAAGTATCTTAGTAGATAAAGAAAGGTATTTTTCTGACCCTCATTCTTTGCCAGTTTATAAACTGCTTATTCCATGACTAGCACAATCATTCAAGTGATTTTAGAATGATTCTAAATTTAGAATATGTGGGGAAACTCCTAAGGAGAGATATTAGAGTGTTCTCATAAGACCTATTAAAGGTGACCATCTCCCATCTCCAGCACATATCAAAGAAAACTAGAGATTCATTAAGGAGTGCATTTAAAGGGGATTTAGAAGCATAAATAGTGCTTCCAAGTGCTCTACCTCCAAGCCAAGTAAGAAAGCTCTCATGAGAATCAATCTGAGGTGCTCGAGTTGCCATAGGAAGGGAAATGCTTCGCACTAGCAGATGGCCCCCTGCTGAGTACATCAGAAGCCACTACTGAAGTGGGGTGCAAAAAAATTAACACGAATCCCTAGATTTGGGTGAAATTCAGTAGCAAAGACTAGTGGCAGCCTCATGCCTACAGAAGCACAAAGATAGGGTGCCATCTAAGGTGAATGACAATGACAGAAACAATAATTACAGGGCAAGAAGGGAGCATAGAATTTGCTCAAACTTCAGTGGAAATATGTTTGAAGTTTCTGTGGCCAAGGAGCACCTTGGAGACTAGAAAGGTATGAAATGCTTGAAAGGGCCTCACCTGAGACAGGTGACTGTAGGAAAGTGCTCCCCAGCAGGAAGAATCTATAGGTACACTTTTGGGGTCAGGGATATATGAGGAAGGGTCACAATGTGCATTAACCCATAGGCGGGAAGAGCAAAGAGTGGAAGAGGGGACAGGGAGCCACTTGTCACAACAGTGGGCATCAATAGCCAGATCACAGCAGTGTGAGTCACATCAGCCTTTGCACTCTTTTCTCTAAATCCACCCTCCCCACATCACTGACCCTGGGAGGCCCAGGAGCAGAGCAAATAGGGGAGGGTTAGAGAGCAACAAATACAAAGAAAGAGACCAAATCCCCTTTCCTGTCTGGGTCCTGTAGCTATAGCTACAGCCTGAGCAGGAGAGGGAGTCAGAATCTCTTAATTGGATGAAAATTAGAGATTTGAGACTGAACTAGGCTGGCGTTTAATGACCACTTTAAATTTAGACTATTTTATAGCTGAAAAAGACCAGACAGCTATAGACCCTTCTAGGATAGAGTCCAGAAAGAGAGGTCCAAAAAAACTTGCTCCAAAACAGTGTGATAAGAGAAAAAAGAGCCTTCCTGATTGAACCAGTTCAGCCCGTTCAATGAACCACTTATACTAGTTAAGTCAGCATCTATGCAATGGGAGGGTATAGACAAAAAGTGGAAAACAATTTAAAACCTTTGTAGGTATCTATACTGGTAAGTTTAGGCTGCCATAACAAAATACCATAGGCTGGATAGTTTAAACAACAGAAATTTATTTCATACAGTTCTGGATGCCAGGAGTCCAAGATCAAGGTGCCATCCAGTTTGGTATCCCGTGAAGGCTGTCTTCTTGAGTTGCATTAGGCCAACTACTCACTACAAGTTCTGACAATTAAGTTCAAGAACTCATCCTAGAAAAAGTACTACATACCTCATTGCTAGCGTATTTGCCGGTGTATAAGATGATTTTTTGGCCCTGAAAAATATGCCTCCAAGTGGGGGGTCGTCTTATACGCCAGGTACACTTCAGATAGACTGCCCATAGTGCTTGCCCCGTGCCATAGTGGCCTCCCGATGCCCACCCACTTCATTCCACATAACGTTCAGGCATCAGCAGCGCTGCTGGGTGTATGCTCAGCTGTTATGCGATTTTGCTGTTATGCGATTTTACCACACTCGCAAAATCGCACACAGCCGACCATACACCCAGTATGATAGCGCAAAATCGCGAATCGCTTTATGTATATGTTTGATTACATACAGCCTTGTGACAGTTTTCCTGCATGTCATAAGCATTTGAATATAAATATAAATGTTGACATCAAATCTGATATTGTTTTACCTTTTATTTGGTGTGTGGAAGGTGTGCGGAAGAGGGGGTAGTCTTATACGGCGAGTATATAACAAACTCTGTATTTTGAGTGGAAATGCTAGGGGGTCGTCTTATACACCCAGTCGTCTTATACGCCGGCAAATACGGTAAATATTACTACGGTCACCTTCGAAGCACTCCCCTTGGGAAGCTATGCACCAACATCAGCACCTAGTCCACCCTTCAAAGTAATTTTGGAACTCTTTTTCTGGAATGGCCATCAGAGCTGTCACCATATTACCATTGATATCCTGAAGATCATCAAAATGTCTTCCTTTCACTATTTTCTTTATCTTCTGGTAAAGAAAGAAATCATTGGGGACCAGATTAGGTGAGTAGAGAGGGTGTCCCAATACAGTTATTTGGCTGTAAAATACTGGCTAAAAATTCCCTCACAGACAGTGCTGTGTAAGCTGGTGCATTGTCGTGATGCAAGAGCCATGAATTACTGGTGAAAAGTTCAGGCCGTTTTCATCTAACTTTTTCATGCAGCCTTTTCAGCATTTCCAAATAGTAAACTTGGTTAAGTGTTTGTCCAATTGGTACAAATTCATAATGAACACTCCCTCTGATATTAAAAAATAAAGGTCAGCAACATCATTGCAACAAGTTCCGGAACTTAATTGTCAAACCTTCGCATGTCCTCACATGAGGGAGAGAGAGCAAGCTCTCTGGTGTCTCTTCTTATAAGTGTACTAATCCTAACATATCAGGGCCCCACCCTTATGTCCTCATTTAATCTTAATTCAGGCACATTGAAATGTTGGGCTTTGGCATATGAATTTTAAGAGGTAAGAATTCAGTCCATGGCAGTTTCATTTTTTTAAAAAAAATTAATTTGGGAAGGCATCTAATGAGAAAAAATAGTAGGTAATCTACATACACATGATAAAATGTCCTAAAGATAAGAAATGGGGAGAAAAATTGTTTTGTTTAAACTTCTCTGAGAAAAAGAATTGCTAAATTAGAAGTACAAAAACATGTCAGAAAGGAAATTCGTTAGAAAAGAAAATCACAATGAAGGAAAACGAAAAAAGAAAAAGTGAGCTTCAGCCTACAGTGTTTATAAGAAATTATGTAATTAACAGAATGCATGTGGAGTCTATAGTTGATTTATGATGGGAAATAAACTTAAATATAAATGCCATGTCAAAATTAATGTAGGATCTTAAACTTTAAAACTCTTGAGTTCAAAGAATATGTAAGTATGTAGAAAAGTTTAAAATAAAACTGACTTGAAGAAAGAGAAATTATAGAAAGTGAAAATAAAAATGTGTATTTCTTGCATTTCTAAGAACCTGAACTATAACCAAATATTGGAGAAAAATTTGTTGGGTTGTTTAGAAAACCTGAAGAAAATTTAAATATACTAGATAAATGTGTTGGTTATTTATTATAAACTGAAATAGTCTGGGCTTTTAAAGAAAAAAAAATCAGTGAGACCGAATTTAAAGTAATAAAGTTCAAAATGGTAGACTCTTCATATGCCTTTTCCTCTTCTCCTTTGAAACTCATTAAAATGGCAGTTAAAAAAGACACAAGGAAGTAAATTCATAAAAGCACTGAGAACATATGGGACACCAATGGACCAGATATTTTTGCATGTTTCTGGATGACAGAGTAGGGAATAGGATAGTACTACGTATACACAAAAACAGAGGGAGCCACCATTCAAACCATGATCAGAAGAAGGGAGGGCTAAAGTGGGAAATTAATCATGGAATTCTCCAGAAAGAGCTAGTAAAAAGAGCAGGAGGACCAACTGCCAAAATTTTTAAATGTAATAGATGGATAGAAAATAAAATTGAGACATCTTTCAAAATATAGAGAAGAAAGGACAAAGAAATTGAAAATATAAGTAAAAAGATAAAGAGACACATTAAATCAATCCAAGATGGCCAGTATCTGATTAACGGAAATCCAATAAAAGGACAACAGAGGTACAAAAGAAAGGATTCCATTTTACCCTGATGAGTGGCCTAAGGGAATGTAATAGAATACAGAAGAAAAGAAATGGAATCACAGCACACTACATGTCTCAGCAGTGAAAAATAATTACATACTTACAGCAATATAAAGATTATTTTTAGCCTCAAAGGCAACAAACCTAGGCAGAAAGCACCAAAAGTATCGTTGGAATTGCAGAACAGAATGTAAATGTTACCAACCTTGACAATAATAGAAAGGCAAAAATTAAATTGAAGGAAGGTGGGAAGAGAAGGGCAGACAGAGGAAAAAGTAGAGCCACTAACGTTTTCATCTTGAAGCAAAATCAAGTCAATCAACTGAAGTAAAGGGAACAAGAATGAAAAGTATTGATATGTTTTTTAATATTATGAAGAGAACTAACAACAAAACTGAAAATAATGATGATGTGACTATCAAAGTTTAGGAAAAGCAGATGAGCATGGAGGACTGAGACAAATCCTCATCTTTCACAGTAGAAATTGTCCAAGGTCATTAAATCAAATGGTTGATGAATTTTACTCAGATAAAGTACAAGAATTTTTATTTATTTATTTATTTACTTACTTACTTACTTACTTATTTTCATGGTGAAAAGATGTTGGGAAACTGAGCCTGGGTGTGTGAGGGAGAGGTCATGAGAGTGTCACTTCTCATCACAAGCTCTTCTGTAGTCCTGATTTCTTACCTAGGGCGTGCATTATTTGGACAAAACAAATAAAATCAAACTCACCAAAACTTAAGTATTAAGAAATGCCAACTGTCTCCATTTTCCAAATGCTGTTTGAAGTCAATTCTACAGCCAGATGAGAAAAGCAGACTTTAATCTAGCAAGAAATTGACTAAAGAATAAAACATCTAGTTTAAATAACTCAATAGAAATATATAGGAACTCAAAAAAAGAAACTTTGTATTTTCTCCTTTTCTCTCTCGCTCTTCTCTCAACACACAGCCCACAGAATGTGCACATGTGATTGTCTCTCTGCAGTCTGTTGAGGACAAATATACTGACACACAACACAAAGTTATAATGGCTACTTCTCCAGATTCAAATACCATGATACAGCCTTCGATGAAAATTAATTCATTCTAGAAAAACATTATGTGTTCAAAGCAGGAAATGTATAACAAATGGTAAACATCTTTTTATCATCAATTATCTTGCCCAAACATAACTATCAAAATAGGCAAATAACCCAAAAAAGCTACATCACCAGGATGCTTGATTCAACCAAAGCATGGGTTGGCAAACCTTTTCTGTAAAGAGCCAGGTAGCAAATATTTTAGACTTTGCGGATCATACTCAATTCTGCATAATGGCATGAGAGCTACCATGGACAATACATGAATGAATGGGTGTGGCTGAGCTCCAATAAAACATATTTACAAAACCAGCTGTGGGGTATTTGTGCACCCCTGAACTAAAGGATTAAGGACAGTAAGACATTTTCTAATTACTAAAAAGATAGCACATGTTCCCTAACTTAAATCACTTGTGCTAATATTATAATATCAAATAACATCCTACAAATTATTGCTATATGTAATTCTTAATGTTCACAAGCCTTTTAAATAAGAGCTGACCAAATGAGAGCTAAGGTATACCCTTTCCTTCTCATCATACAGACAACAATAAAATACAAACGATAAAGTCAGCCCCTTTTAGGTAGCTAACTACTTGATCTCCTATTTCTCTATCAAAAGGAGGTCCCCAATAGGTTCAACCCTATATTGTTTTCTTACATTTTGAAAAATAATGTCAAGGGACTAACTTGTGACACTCTCTTAACAGCAGTTGACACTGACACTTAGGCGATGGCTCATAAAGGATGTTTAGTGCTTCAAATAAGCAACATTGTATAAACATAAAGATTAGCATTTGGCAAGGACATTGGTGGCTTGATGAAAAATGTCACCTTAGTCACTATTAAATCATATTTATTAAGCAACTTGGTGCTCCTGAGGCCTACCTGAACACTCTACTAAGACTTTTTTTTTTTAATGAATTGGTAGTGTGGATAAAAAGCAAGATTCAAAAATCAAATCAGCTTCCATATCAAAATGCTAATTATATTTATGACGGCTGTCGGCAAAATACGGTCCTAAATAAAATTTTACAGAGCATTGATAATATGACAAAAAAGGATGAAAAATCACAAGTGACAAGAAAAAGCATCTGATATGTGACCAAAAAAAGAATCATAAAGGACATCTTCCAGCAGCATGAAGAAATCCTTAGGACTGACCTGGGCAGTTTATATCAGATACTATATGATTATAATTCCAGTGCCCAAGTGCAAAGGAAAAAAGAATCCAAACCTTACAAATTCCAAGACTGAAGGGTATTGACAATAATAACCCCTAGCACATGTACAAAGAATTTAATTCAAACACAAATGAATGGTGCACAACATTAAAAGGCAGGTCTAGAGAAAAATTTCGTTTTGTTTAGTTTTGCTTTTGCAGCCTTATAGAGAAAAAGAAGTCCAGGCACCTACCCACTTTCTACACACCTGGGTATACACTAGCAGGCACAGAAACACAGCGAGGGATGCTATTTGAGATTCACTAAGGAAATCTTTATAGATGATCAATTCTCCCTCTAGCCACTTCAAATCCTTCCTAGGCAAAGACTATTTCTCAATTCTAACCAGAAAAACAATATATATGATCCATACACAAAGCTTGTTTATTCAACTCCTGCCCCAATCTTCACAGATACTTTTAAAAATCAATATGCAAACGAGGCATGCTTCCCTGCAAAATTATTTAATTTTAGCATTAAAATAATCATGGGTACCTAAGGACTATTTCTTATCCCCAAAGTATTCAACATTTGAAAACTGTAGATAGCACTATTTAGCTGAATATACAAACACACATTACAAAGAAAAAAACCACTAATTGCGAGAAATAGGAAAGTGAATCATTATAAATGAAGTCTTCTTTTCCTAGGAAAAAAAGTACAAAGTAGAAGTGTGTCTACAGGGCCATCCAATCTCCTTTCCTGTCAGTCCTGCCTTTGCCCAGTTTGTCCAGGTACACACACTGCTAGGCTGTCCTATAATATGATCCACATTCCTGATTTTTTTGGCCCCCATTTGTGACCAAAACGGAACATTATCTAAGTCCTAACTAGGTGACTGGCTAAAAATCTGAGAAACTATTTCAACCAAAGTGATCAGCGACCTTTAAAGGAAAGTGAGTTAGCCCTGCCCAATAACAACTGACTTTCATCAGGAACCTTCAATGGTGTGGGCTAGTGAAAATTCTGGGTTCTAGGACTCAGCAGATGAGACCATTAGTTCAGGGTAAAGGGGCTTTAAGCAACTGTGGAGTCACATTATCTAGTCACCTTTCTGTTTTACCTACACATAGGCTGGCAATGTCCATTTGAATGGGCTTATCAGAAAATGTCAACTTTGTTTATGGACTTAAAAGTTGATGATGGGGCCGGCCGAGTGGTTCAGTTGGTTAAGAGCTCGCTCAAGAGTTTGAGCTCTGAGCAACAGCGGTTCGAGTCCAGCCCGAGCTGAGCAGCTGCTGAGCTGCCAACAGGTAGCAGGATGGCTCAGCTAAAAAAAAAAAAAAAAAACCATGATCGGGGGCCAGAAGAAGAGATTTCTCCATGACAGAAAATTCTGAGGCAGATAAACTTAATCTGTGGAGACAGAGGTTGAGATCACTGGTTAACTGGCATCTTGAAGTAAGCCATCTCTTATAAAGTGTTAGCTTAAAGTTCATTTCAATCTCCACAAGTCTGTACACTCCTGCTTTCTAAAACATATTAACTGAATGATTAAAAGATAATGTTTGATGAATGGGAGAGGAAAGTGAACAGAGGCGGTCTCAGAGATGTGGGGGTGCAGCTGATGGCTGTTGGTTGGCGGGGTGGGGATGAGGGAGAGAGAGAGGGGGCTGGACAGCATCAATATGCAGCTGCAGTGTTGCCATGGGGACATGGGGGACAGTTCGAGGAATGTAATTGATAATGTTGTGAATATTTTGTAGGGTGTCAGGTGGTCACATGTCTTGCATCATGGATGGGGAAGAGGCTTGATCACTGCACTGTACACTTGAAGCTGATGTTGTATAATATTGTATGTCAACTATAAGTGAATATATATATATCTATATACACACACACACACACACATATATAGTCATGGGATGTGGAGTATAGTGTGGGAGTGGAGTCAAGGGATTTGTAATAGATATGTATGATATTGGGGGGAAGTGGGGTGGCAGATTGGGGGAGGGGGGTTGTCACTTCGAGGGGTAAAATGTATAACTATTGCACTGTGTTGTACAGCTAAAACTAACTAAAAATGTGTATTTCATAATAAAAAATAATTTAATAAAAAAGATAATGTTTGAGATATAGGAGTAAAATTATAGATTGGTGATGGACAGATAAATTTTATTCACCTATATATTCATCATATTATATTATAGAGCAGAGAACAAACCAGTATTTCTCAAAATGGGATCCAAGAGCCACTTGCATTTGAATCACTGGCTAAAACTTTTAAAACTCATGTTCCTGATGGAATTCCTGATTCTGAATCTCTGCAAAGGCCAAAGAATCGGCACTTTCAGCAGATTCACTAAATGATTTTAAGGATGATATTTCCATAGAATCTCATGTTACATTGTTTACAGGCCATATTTTCTTTATTGATGTCAAACATCATAGCAGCAAAAAAATACCTTCAGAAATAAGGTCAAAATTTCATGATGAACAATCTGAGAGCAGAGTCATCTCCTGAGCATGACAGGATGCCTCTCTGAGTAACAGTAACACCACAAGAAAGCAAATGACAACATGTGATGCCTCTGGAGGCTGACACTCAAATCTGGTGTATTGTCACTTCTTCCTGTTGGTTAAAACAGTCACATGGCCAAACCCAAAGTCGCACAAAACGGCACTATGTATTTCATAAGGATACAGCATAGCTGAAGACATGTCTCAAACACATTCAAGTATGTGCTGACAGGGTAGGCAGGAATGGGGGTGGGAATCTGAGATAAAGAGTAATTCAATGAATAATTAAAACAAGAAAAGAGTTTTGCACAGCCCGGTGAAAATAATGTTCTGTAAACTGAGTAGTATGACTAACTCAGTATGTGAAATGAATTCTGCACCCACTCCCCAAAGAATGGAAAAAAGAAAAAGGAGACAGCTTTTTAACAGCTTCAGACTGTTAAAGCCACTTACCCAGGTGACTAACTTTTCCAGGGTAAGTTACCTATCTGCTAATTATGGCTGAGCTTGGGCTAGAAAGCATTCCCCTTCCAGCTACACCATATAGATTCTCATCTCTAAAGTAATACCCATCAGCCCTGCAGCCAACACTAAAATTCTTGGAGTCTATTTTTAAACCAAGTTAATTTTTATTGAATAAGATATTGAGTGCTTGAAACATTTCCAGTCTTTGAGCCTGATTTGATGTGACTTCATGAAGCTTATGATGAGAACTTGGATAGGAAAGATAAGACTTAAATATATAAGATGGATAAAGAACACATCATTTATATTTAATTTAATTCAACAATTAATTCTTTTCATTGCAGCTTGTGTGTCAGAGTCTGCAAAGGATATAAATACGGGGTAGAAATCACATGGTAAGGACCAAAAGAGAGATAAGAAGGGTAAATGATTTTTAAAAAGGAAAGATCACATTGAGGAAATCAGAAAAGCTTTTGCAGAGGAAGTGGCACAGGCAAGCCTGTAAATATAGGTAAAATTTCAATTGATTCAAATCTAGAAAAAGAAAAAGAACAGGGAAATTCCAGGTGGTCAGAACAACATGAACAGAGATACAAGTAGAGATTCAAAGTGTAAGTTTTGAGCATCACAACATAGAGAGGTTCAAATGAGCAACATACCAAACGTCTCACATGAGTTAGCCACTGACAGGTGCTGAAAATACAAACATGAATGCAACATGAGTCCCTTCCTTGAAGAGCTCCCAGTTTGGATATGTGTACTGAGTTTTGGTGGGTTTTTTTAAAGATTTTATTGGGGAATTGGGAGAGGGGAACAGCTTTGGGGAATCAGGGAAGGGGAACAGACAAGTTGCTGTCTTTTGTTCTTCAGTCTAGTTGTGGAGGATGTTGCTTCACTGGCCCAAGTTGGCACCATCATTGCGCTCTTCCCGGGCGAGGCAGATCAGTCGCCAGCTTCTGGATGGCTGCTCATGGCGGCTGCTGGCCGCTCATACTGGCTGCTGGCTACACACGGTAGCTCATGGCAACCCACTGCAGCAGGGGCTGCAGCCTACGCCGTCGCCTGTGACTCACGGCAGCCCAGCTCCAGGTCGAGCTGTTGTTCAGCATCTTACCTGTAGAGGGCAGTGTCACTGGCCCTCATAGGTGGGATCCGAACCGGGGTCCTCTGGTGCCCCAAGCCAGCTCTTAACCATCGCTCCACTCGGCCGGCCCTTGTGTACTGAGTTCTTGATAGGGATGAGCCCATGAGGAACAGGGTGGAAAGAACAATCGTAAGAGGTGTGATGGCAGAAACATGGAGCAGTGCTACAAATCGAGAAGAAAAAGGCAGATGGAAGGGTCAAAAAGGAAGAACCTGTGAAAAAAAATATTTGCAATTTGTATTTATGTCAAATGCAAAGTTCTAATAATCCTTATATACTATAAAGACCTTGTAAAGATTGAGAATCAAAGGATCAACAATCCAATAGAAAATGAACAAAAGATATGGATGGTTTACAGAAGAGGAAATGAAAATAGCCCTTAAACATATGACAAGATGCTTAATCTGGCTCTTGATAAAAGACATGTAAGGGAAAACTACACTGAGATGTTATTTCTCACATATCAGATTGACAAAAAACCCTTCTGCTTGACAGGTTGGAGTGCTGTTTGCAAGGCTCCGAGGAAATGAGTGCTCTCATACTTTGCTGGAAGGAATGTAAAAGAGTACAATCCCTGTGGAGGGGAATTCAGCAACATCTAGAAGGCTTTAAATTGCACATGTGGCTTGCACTGTATTTCTATTGGACAGCGCTGCTCTAGATTTAATTAGTTTACAAAGTAATTGGAGGATGGAAGGACATAATGAAGACACACAAGGATTCAATCAGCCAGATTCAGTGTGAGGAATATTGCAACAGACAACAGATTCATGTTCCAAAATAGATGGCACAAACAGGGAAATTAAACTCAGGCTATCAGTTGGTTAAGAGCTCGCTCAAGAGTTTGAGCTCTGAGCAACAGCGGTTCAAGTCCAGCCTGAGCTGAGCAGCCGCTGAGCTGCCAACAGGTAGCAGGATGGCTCAGCTAAAAAAACAAAACAAAACAAAAACTCAGGCTAACTCCTGAATGATTCTAAAGAATTATCATTAATGCTGAGGTGTGCTAATGCCACTGAAGTTATTTTAGGTGTTAGAGATACATACTGAGTTATTTATAGCTCAAATGCTATACAGTATGAGATTTGCTTTAATTCCCTGAGAAATAAAGTATGGGGGAAATAGATAAAATCAGAATACAAAATGTTGACCATTATTGAAACTGGGTGATCCACTATTTTTTTCTACTTCTGTATATGTTTGAAATTTTTCACAATTAAAAAGCTTTTAGGGCCAGCCGAGTGGCGTGTTGGTTAAGAGTTGGCTTGGGACACCAGCTCTGTGCAGCAGGGCCTGGAGTTCAGATCTCACATTAGGGCCAGTGACACTGCGCCCTCTACAGCTAAGATGGTGAACAACAGCTCGACTTGGAGCTGGGCTGCCATGAGTCGCCAGCGACAGCATACGCTGCAGTGGAGCTGCAGTGGGCTCCCGTAAGCTACAATGAGCGGCCAACAGCCAGCGTGAGCTGCCAAGAGCCAACATGAGTGGCCATCCAGTGGCTGGGGACTGATCTGCCTCACCCAAGAAGCGCGCAATGATAATACCAACATGGGCCAGTGAAGCAATGTCCTCCACAACTAGACTGAAGAACGAAAGGACAGGAACTTGTCTGTTCCCCTTCCCCAATTCCCCAGTGCTGTTCCCATCCCCCAATTCCCCAATAAAATCTTTAAAAAAAAAAAAAAAGCTTTTAAAAAAAGGAATTAACTGAGATATAACAGTAGCATCTGGAGAGTGCCATGTCTTTAATACTAAGAGAAGGGAAACTTGAGCATCAGCCTCCAGTGCTACAGAAAGATCCAGGAAGACAGCGCTTGGTAAAATCAGTGGGCTCATCAATTTCTAGGACAATTACAGTATGAGTTAAGGTGATAGATACAACAGCCAGACTGCAAAAGTCTGGAAGAAGTGGTCAAGGATGAAACGGCAAAATATAGAGACAATTCTACAAGGTTTTTAGGCCGTCAAGGAAAAAGAGAGAAATTTGAGTTAGAATATAACTGTCACAATGATTAATAATTAAGTACCATAATAAGTATCACTAAGTCAATCACGTATTTCCAAAAGTCACTAAATCTTCAAAAATATTACAACATGATAATGGCACTAGTTTGGGAATCGGAAGATCTCATTTCAAACATTAACTGTGAGAGTATATATACGTGAGTTAAAAAAATAGTTTTGAAAATGTAAAACTATAGGAATGTGATTTTGGACCATCCTTCCCCCAGGGTACCTAAAAAAAGGGCAAGAAAGAGAGGGATCTAGGCGAGAAAGGAGAGCTGGGAGAGTGAAATGCAGCGCCTTGTACAGCCAACGGGCTCAGGACAGAGCAAGCGTCTCTGCTTTGTAAATGAGCCGAGAGTTGAAGGGATCCTTCAAACCAGAAACAGAGACATCCAGGCACAGGCTGCAGCATGAGTCTGCCTCTGGTTACAGCAAGGAAGTCATTTATTACAGCCAGGCTACAGGGAAAGTTGACGTTGACTTGGTCCACATGTCCTCTACCGTGAACTATCTCCAGATGTTTGTGAGAACTGCTGAGCATCCTCGAAAAGTTAAACAAGCTGAAACATCTAGCGAATAAGCTGGAGGAAGTTTAAGGGAAAAGGTCAAGTGTGAGGACAGGGATTCCAGGGGCCCAGGGCTTTAAGCTGTAAACTCTTCCATCTGACTCCATGTGTCTTCAAAACAGAAAGTGGGTCTTCAATTCATTTAACCCACCAATATTTATTGAGCCCCAATATGCGTTAGAATCCATGCTAGGTGTTAGAAATGGGAAGAGTGAATGCTACTCGCCATTAATAGCAATAACACTCAGAAGAGAATAAATACAGTTTTGAACGCAACAGGGCTTTACTTACAGGTAAGGAGGCCCAACAGGGGTTTAGGAGCAGAATCTTTACGAGCCAACATGAAAATGTCTTTCTGACCCAGAAGCAGCTGATCTATTTATCTGCCCATTGGGAGCAAACCAGGAAGCAGTTTTGGGTAGAAAGCAATTATAAACAAAGCAACGGTAACTTGTAAAGTAATACAGAGACAATAATAATTTCATACAAAACTGAGAGAGTGGTGGGCACAGGGAAATACAAAGGAAAACAAAAACACAGAGAAAATTTACTTTATGAAGACTTCCCATTATGAGTAGAAAACAACTTCCACTGGTCCTGGCAAGGGGCCCTAAATAGGATTTAGAATGCAGCAGCAGTTAAAACACAGATCTACTTCAGGCTGGAAGGTAAACTGCCAAACCGCATCTGCAGGTAGACGAAGAATGGGTCAGGAAACCAGAAATGGACTCGTCTGTGCTCTTGTACATGGTAGGGTACTTTCTCTTGGCTTTATGGGAAAATGGCAGGGGGCGGGGGGCAGGCGGTGTTGAAAATTACAACTTTATTTTGGTTGAACTAGGCCGTTATAAATTGTACTGACCTTGATCAAAACGGTGAAAGGAACATGGAACGAGGGTCCCTATCTCTTCTCAAAAGTAAGATCCTAATTGGACTAGCTCGGAATGTGGCAAGGGCGACAGAGCTTAGGAAGACATTTAAATCAAAGACGGATAAAGTAAGACTCTGCTTCCAAAGCCTATGATTTCCTTCCAAATCCACTCTATGATTATCTTGAGCAAGCAACTCCCATGCTCTACTGCTCCTTGATCTCCTTATCCATTCCACAGAGTAACTCCATCACACAACTGTTGCATACTTCACAAGTACTCCTCCTCCAGGTTTCACCTTATTTGATGATTGGTTAGACAGGCAATACCCCTACCTGACAGAAGAGGGCAGTGTAAAGCTTTTGCCTTGCATAAGTCCAGCCCATTACGCTCCGTGTAACATTTCTGAGTATAAACGTACAAATGTGTGTTCTCTCATCAAAAAGTACAGTCAGAAAGAAGCTTGGCATTTAAAGAAGAGAAATATGGGAAGCATCCATGCGAAAAAGAAAGAAGAAAGAAAAAAGTACATTTGAAATGACTATACATGTGGGGGTGGCCAAATGAGCCACCAGACCCACACAGATGGTGCTCTGTCTCAATTAACCACAAGCTCATGTGCCTCTTTCCTGAACTTGCTGTGATAATGTCATTTGTCCATCTTTTGTTTATTTCACTTCATGAGCTCCTTGTCATTTAATTAATGCTTTGAAATAAAACATGAAATTTCCTTATCTTCATTTTGGAAATATATTCTGACTTGTTAATCTCTCCCTTCTTTAACCAGCAGATTTCTATAGCTTATATTACAAGAAATGACAAGAGCAATTATCATTAAAAACTGAGCAGAACAAAGCTATGGTAATGAGGAGTGCTACAATTCATTCACCAAGACACTAGGTGATAAAAGGATAAAATGAACCCACCTCTCTCTTTCTGATAGCAAAGCAATTACAACTTGTAAAATAATACAGAGAAAATAATAATTTAATAGAAAACGGAGAGAATGGTAGGCACAGAGAAATACAAAGGAAAACAACTCCGCACAAAAGATAATTCACTGTATCAAAACTTCCCATTATGAGTAGAAAATGACTTGCCAAAAATGTCAGGATGCACGGCAATATTTTTCCCAGGAAAAATAGTTTTCTCTTATTAGTATTCAGGAGGTTGCTAGCAGAATGATATTATACAATGAAAAAAGTTCAATCTATCTTTGAAAGTAGTAAGCAATGAAACACAAGTAAAGGTAAAGCAAGGATAAGTTAATACACATACACATATACACACGTACGTATACACAGACAGACACACATATACACTCACCCACAAACATGCACACACACATACACATTCACACACAAACATACACCCACAAACATATACACATACACATACATATATGTGTGCATACACCCACACATACATATACAGGGACATACACACACGCTCACATGCATAACACACAGATATACACATATATACACATACAGATACACACATAGACATACACACACATACACATACTCACATGCAGACATACTACACAAACAAACACCCACAAACATACTCAGGTGTAGACTAGAATTCTAAGGAAAAGAATCACGGACCAGAGATCACAGAATTAACATTCTAAACGAGCAACTGACATTTGGACAAAGCGAGAGACGGCAGCCCTGGTGACCTTCACAGATATCTGGGAGCGCTCCAGCTGCCAGGACAATATCAGCAGTTCCAGCAATGCCAGACACGCCCAGGCTGGCAGCAAGCACATCTGTGGACCAGTGCCAGTTCCAGAATTGCTGGTTGAAAAGTGTTAATCAAGGAACTTAAGCATAAAACTGACAGCCAAGGCATTTAAGCTTCTGTTTGTAGCCCTGAAATTCACTCCTAGGATCTTAAATCACTTCCATTGTTTCATCTTTAAATTGGGAACGGCACTGCTTACCTGTCAGGGATGCCGTGAAGATCAGGTAATGATTATAAAGTGCTCTGGAGCTAAGTATTAAACATTACAAGATACAACACAAGCAAGAATCTGGCCTACACAGCTGACACAGGCTCCATACTGCTCATGTCACAAATCATGTCACCCTCCCAGATGTTATTGATTGCAAAAGAAAAAAGCCTGGAAATCAGGCTTTACTTTTCATATTTAGGGGAAATTGTATCTTCCCACAATAGCTGTGATAATGGTGCCAAAGTGGGTACAAAGAGTGTACATCCTTTATGAATAAATAACAAAAGCTGAATGCGGAATGAGTGTCCTGTGTCTTACATGCAGACTGCATCTCTCTCTCCCTCCACTCCTCCTCCTATGTTCCCTTTCTCATTCTTCCTTTTTTACGGTCTCTCGTGCTCACACTTATTCCTAACCATACGTCTCAATTTTAATACTAAAATTAATGTCACAGTTATACACAGTATAACACATGTCAGCCGTCTCCAAGTCACAATCTGGGAATGGCCTATGGTGACAGTGAGAAACTGGAAACCTAGGAATTATGAATATGTGATAAATTAGTTCGACCCCTCATCGGATGCTTGTATCCCCTCGGTAACATGCCCGACTGCCTCCAGTGTCGATAAACTCACCCTCCTCGCAGCCCATTCCATTTACGAAGTTCTAATCATTCAAAAGTTGTTTTGTATAGTGATTTGAAATCTGCTCCCCAATTGTCTTCCTCCCTTTTTTAGTTCTGCACTTTGGAGTCACACAACTATCTAATCCCTTGCCTTCATTTTGGTTCTTTAAACAAATATCTGAGAGCAATTATCTGCCCCAACGAAAACTCTACATGGACTGTCTGGAAATGCTTCGGACTTTTGCCATTACCAGTACAGAGAAAGTTTATTTGAGCTGGCCCAGCTTTAATAGCCTCAGGGTTGGTTTTTTTTTAAGGAATCAGGATTTAATTTCCATATGAATGGATTTATCAACGTGAGCTTCTTTATCAGGGCACAGTCAGATAATGGAGGATAAGAGGTGGACAGAAGTTTCCAGGTAAGTCACGGGCAGGCAGAGACACAGCTGTGCATGTGAGATAGCAGAGAGCCTGCACTGCCGAGGAAGAAGCACGGGTTGGTGGGCAGAAGTGGGATAGACACCAAAGAGAATGTAAGGCTCAAGAATGCTTTGCAACTGGGAACATGAGCAATATAAGTTATAAATAATCTAATATATTTGTTGTTCACATATTTTCTGAGAGGATTTGGGGCACCATAAAAGTCATTTTGCCAAGTATGAAAGGAGTCTTTATTAAGCACATACTATTTTGCAGACACTGTTCTGGGTACTGAGAACTCAATGGTAAAGAAGACGGTCCAGGCCTTGCCCTCATGGACCTTACCTCCCAGTGACGAGCACAGACAGCCCACAAGGAAATAAATGCAGATTAGCTGACAGTGCAGTGTCGGAAAAAGAAGCCTGGGTTATCTCAGGTCTTTTTAGCCTCTTTGATCTTCAGTTTTCTTCTCTCTAAAATGAGTATTGCAATAGTCCCTAAAACATAATGTTATTTGAAGAATTAAATTAGATCATATAAAATGCTAGTATCGTTCCTGGCACAAAGTAGCTGCATAACTAATAACTAAGGGGATTCTGTAACCTTTGCCGTCCATTTTTTTTTTCCTGCCCCACAGGGTTTGTCCCAAGCAACCTGGGGGGAAGGAGAAGCTGGAAGTTAGATGTTACTGACGCTACAGTTGTGTCCATTCTGCAGTTTGATGAGTTGTGCCAGGTTATCCACACAAAGGGCAAGGCTGCTGACCATCCACGTCTCTCTAGAAAGGAGTGCAACGGGTATTGGTATTTCCTCCTGCCCTGTATTCACTCCTCATTCTTCAAGTAACTGATGTTCCCTCGAGAAACCACCCTTCCCCACACTCAGCCCATTTATTACCAGTGAAGCAAGTCCAATCCAAGAGTCAGCTCCTGCACCTCTGTGATTGTGGAGCAGTAAGCACAGTGACCGGGCATGGCCCCACAGACAGAACCCCAGAGCCTGCTGTGCAGCTATCAGGAAGTGAGTGGTACATGTTTTTTCCACTGGACTCGAAATAGGGTGAATGTGAACTTGAACCTCTGAGAGGCCCCGTGTCAGACAACACAGAGGGAAGACAAGCCGTATGAGGGCAGGAGACTGGGTCCTGGGAGCGATTTGGGCCCCCTGAAGTCACACCTAAAGCCAATGAATATTTTTATTACATAAATTAACGCATTCCCTTTTTATTTAAGCCAGATTGAATGGGAGCTTCTGGTAGCTGAGGCTGAAAAAGTTTTATCTGTTTAGTAACAGTCTCATCACATTTTTCTACAGCAAATATGGTCTGGACTTGGATGAAAGCTTAAATGGTTCTTAAAGGAAACACTTTCGATGGTTGTTCCAAAGCCATACAAAGTTCGGAGGTTGGGGGGTGGCTACAGCACAGGAAGAAGGAAATTGGGCATTTGCCTCTGGTCTGCCCCTTTGCCCCTCCAGGGCCGACCCCAGGCTGGGCTTTGCCACCCAACCCAGATGCTCCCTAAGTCATTCCACGGAGTTCCACGAGAACGGTCCTCTTTCCCTCTCTCTTCTTTATTTCCCACAACCTTTCGCCCACCCGCCTCCCAGAGCTATTTCCAGGAGTGTCCACCCCACTGCTCCTCCTCCCAGAATCCACCACTCCCCTTCTTTTGTCGTGCAATTCTACCGCTTCAGGCTTTGAATGTCAGTGGCTTTTGTTGCGTTGGTGAAATTCTACAGAAAGTAAAAACTATCTAGCTCCATATCCCCTGAGGGGAGAAGCTGCAGCTGCCTCTCCCAGAGGATCTAAAATCCAAAAACACCACACACACACACACACACACACACACACACACACACACACACACACACAAAATTCTTAAAAACATAAGCCTATCTGTTGCCACTAGAAATTCCTATTACTCCTATTAACAAAAAGTTGTACTGCATCGTTTTCAAAGTAATACTTTATGGCCTAACTATGTGTTCCCCTTGACCCCTTCCCTAAACTTCATCATCAAGCATTCTACAAGCCAAACTGCTTTTCTCTGGTTCTTATGGGGCACATGTTTCAGTTCATCTCTTCACATGAATATTATTGATTTCTCTTTTGTGGGATACGAATAGTTCACCAGACTTTTCTCTGGGCTGAAGGAAGTACTCCTCAAGTGGCCTACTGCCCTTTGTTCTGATACCATGCTCACCAGGCAACTCTTTCAGATTTCCTCATTTCTGGGGTGCTCAGAAATGGATATATTCTGGTCCCTGGAAAAGATTATCCACCACTGTCAATTAGTAAGCTGACACTCTGATTTACACGCCTGCCTGTCATAAGTTTGGATAATGTGAGTTGGCATCTGGAAAACTATCAGCTTCTAGGTATCTTGTTGTATGAAGTTTCTGGATCAACAAAGTTAAGATGTAATGACCCACCAACATAGCATTTCCCTCGACTCCCCCTGTTATATAATCCAGCCAGCAGCTCTCTCTATGTATATGTACATTTCAGCTCTCTCTAAATGCAAGACATAGTATTGGGGTTCTGATATTGGGAGATGGAGGGAAGAATCATGGGAAAGTAAATGACTAAAGACCAATATAAATATTCAGAGATGCCTTGTACTTCTCTGTTGTGATGCTCAGGTGAGCATTCCCTGAGAATCCTTTGTCACAAGGAACCATCAACCTTGATCAGCCCTGGTGTTACACAAGAGGTGTGTACCTGGCTTCCATCTCCTTTTCCCCTGAGAAACCATTCTCCAAAAACTCCCACTTGTCCTTTTTCAGTTTTATTTAAGCGCCTACAACTGTTCCGGTTCATAAAACATAAATGTACTCCGATATAACCCAACAGTTATTTAACATAAGATAGCTAAGAAACCAACACCTTGACCTCATCATGGGAAAAGTCATTCATGCACACACAGAGAGAGGTGTGTGTTCACTGGTGAGACGTTGGATGGAAAGAGGAGCCATTCGGGGCTGTGGGAAAAGTAATGGGACAGAATGAGCAAAGATAAGAATGCATGTACGGTATACGGGCAGAGGGAAACCAGTGAAACTCGCAAGACTTCCCAGCTCGTCAAGAGGGTTTTGTTTTTTGTTGTTTTGGGTTTTTTGTTTTTTGGGGTTTTTTTTAACTGAGCCATCCTGCCACCTGTTGGCAGCTCAGCAGCTGCTCAGCTCAGGCTGGACTCGAACCGCTGTTGCTCAGAGCTCAAACCTTTGAGCGAGCTCTTAACCAACTGAGCTACTCAGCTGGCCCAAGAGGGTTGATTTTTAATAAGTGGAGACTGCACTGGATTACCAAGACGAAATTAGCTCACAAAAGCTCTGACAGTTTGAAATGTATATATTACACTATCAGAGGCAATGGAAAGCCATTGTGAATTCTTGAGAAAAGAATCAGTAAACTGCTATTTAGAAACAGGAACCTAACGACAATAAACAGGAAAGGTTGGGAA
Organism: Hipposideros armiger; assembly: GCF_001890085.2. Lineage (NCBI taxonomy): Eukaryota > Metazoa > Chordata > Mammalia > Chiroptera > Hipposideridae > Hipposideros > Hipposideros armiger. The sequence continues at coordinate 4,029,352 of NW_017731371.1, forward strand.
GGAGTAGGCCTAAATCAGAACGCAGACTCAGAGAATTGTTGCAGTAATCCAGATCCTAGCTTCCTGATGGCAGAATAAATGGTGAGATTTTTTTTTAATATTAAAAATAAACAACTATACAATGTTCAACAATCTATAAGGGAAAAATCAAAGCTTATGCTCACTCATAACTTACATCTAGAACACTGGCTGGATGGCCAGTTCTACACATCTGCCCACAGCACTGGTGAACATCAACAAGTAGGAGCTCATACAACTTTGCCAGTGTGCTAAACTCAAATACAAATGTAACTTCTCACATTAGTTCTTTGTAGCATTTACGCCCAGGTCAAGAAACAATTAAGATATTCCAGAAGCTCTAAACTAGAGTTTTAACTATGTGGTGCCCAAGAAGAATGTACTCTCAGATGGACATAAATAGTAAGGAAATTAAGGGGATCTTTTTTTTTTTCATACTTGTGTGGAACATTTCGTTTGTTGCTTTTAAATGAAAAATCTGCTTACAGAATGTAAAATTAATGTGCAGCTGTAAATAAAGTCTAAACGTTTTCCTGTCATCAAATGGAGGCCAGGGTGATTTCAGATTCTATGTACTATTTAGACATTTTCCCTGGGTCATCTCTATAGCTATTATTTAGAGTAATCTAAAAAAAAAAAAAACTGCTTGAAAAGTAACATTTCACTAAAAGGTACATTTTTCTTCTTGTTGTCAAGTGTTAAAATGAGCACTATACTTTTAGCAGATATATAATCATCCCAAGAGACAGAAAACACTCTTGACATTCTTACAATAACAGGTTATTAATATAATTCATTGTGGCTGAAAGCATGTAGAATACATTTATAACAACAGGCTGAATAAAGGTTAAGTGTATTTTGTGTTTTATTCTGCATCAAACATAAACATCTGTCATACCAAACCATAGAGGAGACATAAGAACTCTCTTAGAAATCCGTGATTCTCAGAGGAAGATGAGCAATTGGAAAAAGCTCCTCTCCTCTAGATAAATTCCACATCAATAGAGCTAGAAGCCAACACTAAAAGAAGAAAAAGAAAAACCATCACAATCAATCTCCAGGGTAATGTCTGCAAGGTGTTACCCGGGAAGCCCCAACTACACAATCCCATATCAGGTCGCACTGTGGTCACGCTATCGCATCAACTCCCTGAGAACAAGTAATCAAAAAGATCAGAGCTGGCTATTTCCACAAAGACTCCATTTGTTTTCTGAGCAGCAACTCAAGAAGAACATGAAGAAAGAAAAGTGCGTATCTTGAAAAGTGCAGACACCTGCACCTTTCTTCTGAAAGTATCTCCTAAAATTCTCAAGAAGTTGTGATCTCCAATTAAAATTAAACCAGAGATTACTTATATCAGTGAGCTTTCTAAAAATAAGAAAGATGGCAGAGAGATTAGGTCCTCCTGCTAAAACACTTACAGGCCAAAGAATTTGAAGGGAAGCCGCTTTTGTTGTCAAAAAACCTTATTCCCTTACTGTGGAATCCTAAGTAAATATGAATATGCATGTTTCTCAATATAGTTGTGCCCTCATCCTGTCCGCTAAAGGAAAGATTTACAAAACATATCTGTTTTCCAAAAAGAGTCTGTAGCTTATAAAGGGATGCACCACAGGTTTCTTGTAAAAAGCATACTCCCTGCTGTGTTCAAAATTAGTCAATTTACAAAAATGTGAATTAGCCACAATTCTCCAGAAATACATGTGCTGCCTAAAACAAGGCACGCCTACTAAAAACGGCAGGTCTGCATATTATTCCCCAGGAAACATATTTTAGTAAAATACAACAGCCTTTCAAGTTAATAATCATTGACTTGTATTATTGACCTGGCATAAAGCAAGACAACTCCTGAAATCTTCAATTTTCCTTCTGCAGACACTGGCTGCTTCCCACTATTCACACTCATAATCTGCCTTTCAGTCAACCCTAGAATACAAAAAAACAGCAGACCTCGCCTTTTCTAGGCAGTTTTTGGCTCCCTCAATAGGCCATGCACGTCCAGCCACCCCCACCATCCACTGCCATCCCCGATTCAGGGCTTTTCCATATTGTTATACTGTCCCCTCCAGCCCTCTCTCTGCAGCCCCCATTCACTCCTCTTTCTTTCAGCTCTCAGCTCATTTCTTTACTCGTGCAACTGACACCACCCCCAGGCGAGGTCAGTTCTCTCTCATGCTCTGTCATGGGCACCTGTACTTTTCCTGCATAGCACTTGTCCAGATTTTGTATGTAAATAACTGCGATCATTTGATAAGTATCCATCTTCCCTAGGCAGAGACTATCTCTGATTATTTTATCCCATAGCCTGGTGCCAAGCATAGCACATGGTGGGCTAAAAAATGATTTACTGAATGAGTAAGTGAGCCCTGCTCTCTCCTCAATATTCTTCTCTAGTTTTATCCTTTACTTTATCAGTCAAACTTTATTAACAAACACACACACAACACATATTATCAAACACACTTCTCCAAAGAGCTGTACCCTACTGTGTATACCCATTCCTTTCTGAACTCTTTTTAATCTCCTTTTACACCTACAGCTCTACTAAAATCAATCTCCCATGGTTTGCCAAGAAACCTCCTAATGGACAAAGTCACCGGCCGCCTCAAACTTCCTCCCCTTTCACTTCCCTTCAGTGAATGTTGGTGACCTGCCCACCTTCCCTTGTTTTCTTTAACTTCTCTCTCTGCCTCTCCCTCCCACCTCCCTTTTTGGACATTTCCTCAAAATGATCACTTACCTTCCCATTCCAGCCCCTGCTTTCTGGCCTCTCTATCTCTGTTAATGATACTATTACTCTCCAGGTCCCCGAGTTTTAAAGCTGTCCCTGCCAGATATCCATTTAATCAATTCCAGAGGTTCCCTCCTGAGAAGATTCCTACTGCCTAAGTTCCAGTTCAGGTTCTCCTTAAGACTTACTCCTGGACCACTTCAAGTTGCCTCCTCACTTTGGTTTGTTCTGTGCACCTTTACCTTTTTTCAAACAGAGCCCGACCACATCATCCCTCCTTCCCCTTGCCTCAAAAACCGAATACAAAAGCCTTGTTTTCACTCTCAAGGACATCATGGCACTGACCCCTAGAAAAATGAATGATTCCTAAACACATCTGGCAGTTCTCTTACTTCTGTGCCACTGGTCACACACCATTTGAAAACATCAATAGATTTAAAATGAATAATCTTATAAAAGTGGTAGACGTTT
>NW_017731371.1:4033256-4038362 GCF_001890085.2 Hipposideros armiger
TGAAGAACAAAAGGACAGCAATTTGTCTGTTCCCCTTCCCCGATTCCCCAATGCTGTTCCCCTTCCCCAATTCCCCAATAAAATCTTTTTTAAAAAACCTGAAAATAATAAAGACTGAACAAATTTGGTATCTGAAAGAGATTGATGGAGTAAATGATAGTCTATCCTCACAATGAAATGGCTGCAGGCACAAGACATTAGAGGTATATTTCATAACATAAAAAGTTGTATAAAAACACAAGTAAAAGAGTTCAGTATAATTCGTTTTGTATTCTATGTATGGTACCTATACATATTTGTTGATATTCTGTAAGATAATACACCAAAAATGTAATAGTGTTCACTAGGTGGTGTAAGTTATACATTTTATCCTTCTTCATCTGGCTTCTATAAATTTTCTATATATTTAATTTTTCTCCAATGAACATGTATTTTGTTAATGTTGTCTACATGAAAAGGAAAGAATAAGACCAGAACTCTTTAAATGAAGATTGGATGTGAGGAAAGGAAAATAGATATATGTAAAATAAAGACTAATTAAAATTATATCTAGAAGACCTCCTGCAGGGTATAAAAGTGAATCACATTTCAAAGGAAAGATTATCCTCATCATTATGCAAATACTTTTTTTTTTTAATTCCCACACACCAGAAATTTTACTAAGACATTTCAACTAGAATGCAAAATGCAAAGAGTCAGAGTGATGAAAACATCAAGAGGAAAATATGGTGGCCTTCATGGGTGAGGAGAAGTTACCTCTAGAAAAGACAACAGAGAACAGTTCACAATTAATAAATTAGTACAGTTCCGGGCCAGCCAAGTGGCTCAGTTGGTTAAGAGTTGGCTTAAGAGCGCAAGCTCTGAGCAACAGGGCCACTGGTTTGATTCCCACATGGGCCAGTGATGCTGCGCCCAAGCTGAACTGTCGCTGAGCTGCCAACAAGTGGCAGGATGGCTCAGCTGGTATAATAACAAGAATGCCTGTTCCATGGTGGGCTACACCCACCTGCAACTAAGACTGAACTTGGCACCTTGAGCTGAGCTGCCATCCAGATGGCTCAGTGGATAGAGCATACACTCTTAACAACAAGGCTGCTGGTTCAACTCCCATAGGGAATGGTGGCTACGCCCACCTGCAACTAAGATTGTAACACAGCACCTTGAGCTTAGAGGCCACGAGCTGCCGAAGGGAAGCCAGATGGTGACAGGCACCCTCCACAACGAAGACTGAAGAACAACTTGGCCGGTCCCCCTCCCCAATTCCCCAAAACTGTTCCCCTCCCCCAACACCCCAATAAAATTTCAAAAAAATGAAAAATAAAAAATAAATAAATAAATAAATTAGTATAGTTCCCAACTAAGCATTTCCCCTCAAAAAATTCACTCCTTTTTTGACCTCTCTGTGAAGTCTTCACTTTAATCTCACATATCCCATTTTACCAATGAGGATACTGAGACTCAGATAAATCAAGTAACTTGTTTGGTGATAAGAACTTGTAAAAGGCCAAGTTTGAATATGAATATGAATATGAATGTGAATACAAGTTCCTCTGACACCACAACACCATTCACATGTAGTTTTTGCAATAAATTAATGCAATACACACTCAGAGGAAAATATGCTCTCTGGGCAAGTAAAATTGTAATGCATGTTGGAATGCATTTTAAAAACATAATAATATAGTGACATCAATAAACTAAATTAAAATTTTAATTTATCATCTGGGTGAGAGATAATCACTAGTACAGCAACACTAAAAGCTTACCTTTAAACTTGACCTTAGAATGTATTTAAAACAAATATATTTAAAGTCTCTCAAAATATATTTAAAGTAAAAATTTTAAGGTTCTTTAGTTTCTTCAAAATCTATGAGGTAGCATGTTTTTTCAAGTTCCATATTCTGCGTTTTGGTTATTATGGTGATTTGCACCAGAAAATTTGTTATAAAAAATATGTATATATGAGGTGACATTACACCATGTTATTTTCCCTGAAAGAGAAAATAATGAACATAAAAATGAAAAGTGTTGAATGAAGATTTTTATATGACATTGATATTAGTAATTTACAACATGATAGATTAAATGTTAAACATCTAAGCTTTTGAACAACTTCCTAAGCATTAGAAAATTCCTACACTACTACTCTTGAAAAAAGCCATTGGATTTTTTACTATAAGAAAGCTTCTGAATGTGTTAATTATCTTGATTTTGGTAATCATTCCACAAGGTAATATATATCAAATCATCACATTGTACACTTTAAATATGTACAATTATATTTGTCAATTATTTCTCAATAAAGTTGGGGGGGCAAAGAGCATCTTAACACACTGGAAGTCACAGTGACCTGAGCCTCCCATTTTCCAGACAAGGACAGTAGAATTGAAATCACCAAGAGGGTCTATAAAAATGCTAAAATTGAGATATTTTAATAAAATATAATTTTACTTTATTACATTTTATGCATGTTATCTTAGTTCAAAATTTATACAGGCCAATCCTTTATAATTAATTTTTGATAAGCTATGGGGAACAATATAAAGGACATTAATCTGAGTGGGGCAGAGGGGTGGGTAGTGGAGCTTGAACAAGGAAGTGGAATAGAGCAAAGAAAAAGAGAAACCACAGCACAGATCCGGAGCCTGCAGGTGTCTAGACCTCAAAACCAAAGTTTTCTATCAAACCTTCAAATATTCAGATTCTGCTCTGGGTAAATCAGGAAGGAAACAGTGAGCACATCAGGTTGCTCAACTGCAATGAAAATAAAGTACTAGTTCAAGTCTGTTAGACCCCTTAAGAGATATAACCCACCCAAATTATTCCTAGAATCATTCTTAATTTGCATAAAAACATAAAGAAAAGTATTTTGAATTAATGATGATTGCAGCAAACATGTTTATTTCAAACAGAACTAAAAGAACAATATGTTTTATCTGCAATAGGCATCAAAAATTTTTCTGACTATATTTCCACCTCATATGACATTTATACAAGAAACTATGTGGCACCATAGAAAAGGCACAAACTTGGGCATGAACAGCCCTAGGATTCAAGGTGAGATCTACCACTGACCAGACACGTAATCTTGTACAGTCATTTAGCTCTTTGAGGTTGTCTTTTCAGTGTGCATTTTTATCCTAATCCTTAAATTTTATACTGTTCAGGATAATGTTACTATTTTAAAATAACTATGTTTAAAAATTAGTAGTATCTTTACTTTTTAAAAATCTGGGGTGTGGGAAGGTATGGTCAAATATTATATATTTAAAAGAGCAGTTACCGGGCCGGCCGAGTGGCTCAGTTGGTTAAGAGCTTGCTCAAGAGTTTGAGCTCTGAGCAACAGCGGTTTGAGTCCCGGCCCGAGCTGAGCAGCTGCTGAGCTGCCAACAGGTGGCAGGATGGTTCAGCTTAAAAAAAAAAAAGCAGTTACCCTAGTGCTCACTTTGGCAGCACATATACTAAAAGAGCAGTTACCCTAAAGAATATAAAGAGGCTTCCAGTAGAGATGGCAAAGTAGGTAAATGATGTGATAGCCTCCTCTCATGACCACATCAAAATTATAACTAAACTATGGAATGACCATCACTGAGATTCACCTGAGACCTAGATGAACAGAAGTCCTATAACTAAGGATATACAGAAGAAGCCACGTGGAGACTGATAGGAGGGGCAGAGACACAGACTGAACTGGTCCCACATCCACATGCAGTGGTTAAAAATCGGGAGAGAGGGCCGGCTGAGTGGCGCGATGGTTAAGAACTGACTTGGGACGCCAGAGGGCCCCGGTTCAGATCCCACATATGAGGGCCAGTGACACTGCTCGCCCGGGAAGAGCGCAATGATGGTGCCAACTTGGGCCAGTGAAGCAACGTCCTCCACAACTAGACTGAAGAACAAAACGACAGCAACTTGTCTTGGGCCAGTGAAGCAACGTCCTCCACAACTAGACTGAAGAACAAAACAATAACAACTTGTCTGTTCCCGTTCCCCCAGTTCCCCAGCACTGTTCCCTTCCCCCCAATACCCCAATAAAAATCTTTAAAAAAAAAATTGGGAGAGATATCTCTGCTGCAGATGTAGCCCCTGAGGTGTGAGGGGTACCAGCTTCACACCAGGCTCCCCAGTCCAAGGTCCCAGTGCCAGGATGAGAAGTCTCCATCACTTCTGGCTGTGAAAAGCAGTGGAGATTGTGACTGAGTGAGACAGAGGCCGGCTGGAGTTCCAGGCATTTCTCCTAAAGGGCCTCCAAACAGACTTGCTCCCTGGCAGACTCACATGTTCTGAGCTCCACAGCTGAGGTAGTAGCTCAAAAGTCATCAGGGATACAAGAAGAAACTGAATTGTCTGGCTTCACGACAAAGGGAGGAGGGGCAGCTGTATGCCAGGCAGAAGTACTGGCAGAAGCCACTGTTTCTTTGTTGAGCCCTCCCCCACCAGGTATGCATGCACAGGTGGGCACCATATCTGAGTCTCTATAAACCTGACTACCATGGTTTGCCACCCCCTGGTGATTCCCCAAGACCCCACCTCACTCAACTTGCGTGCCCACCCAAGCTGCTGCCAGTGACTTTTCCATACAACAACTTGTCGTGGCTCAGGCTGAGGACTTTCCTATAATCTCTCAAAGGCTCACAAATCCCAAATAAGCAGAACCTGGCCTCGGCTTGCCCCATACCTCCTTCTAAACAGCTCGAGGCCCAACACTAGTGGCAGCCAGCCTCAGTTCACAGCTTAGCCTCTCCCAGGAACCTCTAAGCCCAGCACAAGTGGAAACCATCTTCAGATCACTTTGTAGCTAATACCAAGTAGCCCCAGGCAGGACACAGGCAGTGGCTGATTTTGACCTGCACCAGAGGCCCTCCCAACAGGCCTCAGAACCAGCACACCTGGTGCCCAGCTTCAGACCATACCAGGGCACCACAAATCCATCTCCACAAATGAAACACCCAAAGGGAAGACTTAGAAGGCACCAGAGCCCCATTAAAGTAAATCCTGCTGGGCCGGCCAAGTGGCGTGTTGGTTAAGAGCTGGCTTGGGATGCCAACTCTGAGCAGTAGGGCCCCGGTTCAGATCCCACATATGAGGGCGAGTGACACTGCCCTC
>NW_017731371.1:4038642-4056511 GCF_001890085.2 Hipposideros armiger
GACTGATCTGCCTCGCCCGGGAAGAGTGCAATTATGGTGCCAATTTGGGCCAGTGAAGCAACGTCCTCCACAACTAGACTGAAGGACAAAAGAACAGCAACTTGTCTGTTCTCCTTCCCCAATTCCCAATAAAATCCTTAAAAAAAAAAAAGTAAATCCTGTTCTGTAAGGTCAGCCCCTGTACACAAGCTCCTCTACTATAGTCACAACCAGTCTTCACAACTAATCAGCCTGAGGGACAATCCTTCCCATTGATGCAAAAGTGGCCACCAAGGCTCAACTACAACAGAAGGGCACACACAGCCCACACAAGGGACTCACCTGAAGCACACAGCTCAGGTGACCAGGGAGACTGCACCACTGGGCTCCACAGGACACTTGATACATAACACTGCTCTACTGAGAACAGGAGACATAAAAATCCTACCTAATACACAGAAACAAACACAGAGAGGCAGCCAAAATAACAAGATAAAGGAACATATCCCAGATGAAACAACAGAACAAAGCTTAAAAAAAATAAAAATAAAAATAAACAAAATGGAGACAAGCAATCTACCAAACACAGAGTTCCAAATGCTGGTTATAAGGGTGCTCAATGATCTCAGGGAGAACATCAACAAAGAGATAGGAAACATAAAAACAGAGGTAGAAAACATAAAAAAGAACCAGTCAGAAATAAAGCATACAAAAACTGAAATAATATATTGGAAGGAATCAACAATAGATTAGATGAAGCAGAGGTTAAAATTAGTGATTTAGAATATAATGTACCACAAAACACCCAATCAGAACAGCAAAAAGAAAAAAAAAATCCAAAAAATGAGGATAGTTTAAGTCGTCTCTGAGACAACACCAAGCATACCTATTTTCGCATTATAGAGGTACAAAAACAAGAAGAAAGAGCACGGAATTGAAAACCTATTTGAAGAAATAATGACTGAAAACTTCCCTAACCTGGAGAAAGAAATAGACAGACAAACCCAGTAAGCACAGAATCCCAAACAAGACAAACTTAAAAAGACCCACACCAAGACACATCATAATTAAAAGGCCAAAGGTTAAAGACAAACAGGCAATCTTAAAACCAGCAAGAGAAAAGCAGTTAGTTTCCTACAAAGAAGCTTGCATAAGACTGTCAAGCTGATTTTTCAACAGAAACTTTGCAGGCCAGAAGGGATTGGCATGAAATATTTAAAATGATGAAAAGCAAGGACCTATAACCAAGATTACTCTACCTCGCAAAGCTGTCATTTAGAATCAAAAGACAGATAAAGAGCTTCCCAGACAAAGAAAAATGAAAGGAGTTCATCACCACCAAACGAGTATTACAAGAAATCTTAAAGAGGCTTCTTTAACAACAAGAAGAAAAAAGACCCAAATGTGAATAATAAAATGGCAATAACTACATATCTATCAACAATTACTTTAGGGCTGGCCAAGTGGCTCAGTTGGTTAAAAGCTTGCTCAAGAGTGCGAGCTCTGAGCAACAGGGTCACCAGTTCGATTCCCACATGGGCCAGTGAGCAAAGCCCAAGCTGAGCTGCTGCTGTGCTGCCAACAGGTGGCAGGATGGCTCAGCTGGTGAGAGCATGTGCTCCTAACAACAAGGTTGCCTGTTCGAGATGGTGGGCTATGCCCACCGTAACTAAAGACTGAACTCGGCACCTTGAGCTGAGCTCTGCCACCCAGATGGCTCAGTGGGTAGAGCATGCACTCTTAACAATGAGGCTGCTGGTTCGACTCCCACATAGGATGGTAGCTATGCCCACTCGCAACTAATTGAACACAGCACCTTCAGCTGAGAGGAGTGACTGGACTTGGAACTGAGCTTGCTGCGCCCTCCACAACTAAAATTGAAGGACAACAACTTGGCTGTTCCCTTTTCCCAATTCCCCAATAAAATCTTTTTTTTTAAATTACTTTAAATATAAATGGATTAAATCCTCCAATAAAAAGACATAGGTGGCTGAATGGATAGGAAAACAAGATCCTTACATACACCTACAAGAGACTCACTTCAGATCAAAAGACACACAGAAACTAAAAATTAAGGGATGGAAAAAGATTTAATGAAAATGGAAATTTTAAAAAATCTGGAGTAGCAACACTTATACCAGATAAAATAGACTTTTAAACAAAGGCTATAACAAGCAACAAAGAAGGACTCAGTAATTCCACTTCTGCATATTTATCCAAAGTAACCCAAAACACTAATTCAAAAAGACATACACATCCATATGCTCATTGAAGCATAATTTCAGTAGCCAAGATAGGGAAGCAACCTAAGTGTCCATTAATAAATGAAAGGATAAAGAAGAAGTGGTACATATATACAATGGAATATTACTCAGGCATTAAAAAAAAATGAAATCTTGCCATCTGCAACAACATGGATGGATTTAGAAGATGGAAATCTTGCCAACTGCAATAATATAGGTTGAATGAAATAAGTCAGACAGAGAAAGACAAATACCATAGGATTTCACTTATATGTGGAATCTGAGGAACAAACCAAACAGAAACAAACCCATAGATACAGAGAGCGTTTTGATGGTTGTCAAATGGGAGAGGCTTTGGGGGTGAAAAAAGAGAAGGGATTAAGAAGTAAAAATTGGTAGTTACAAAATAGTCGTGGGGACATAAAGTATAACACAGAGAATATAGTCAGCAATATTGTAATAACTATGTATGGTATTAGATGGGTACTAGATTTATCAGGGTGATCACTTCATAGGTTATATAAATGTCTAATCACTATATTGTAAACCTGAAACTAATGTAATATTGTATATCAACTGTAATTAAAAAATAAAAAATTATTTAAAAAAATATATTTAAAAAAAGCAGTTGCCTGTCTTTAATCAAAACATGGTGAGTTGGCAGATTCAATTAAGATGGAAATAAAATTCCCTGTGCTTTAACACAAAGTTCCAACGTTCAAATCACTGTAACTTTATCATAAATGCACACCTAAAGAGAAAACAAAATATTAATATAAAATACTGTTTATTTTAAAGGAGTTAATATTCATTCTAGCATCTTAAATAAAGAACTGGCCTGGTTTATGACCAAAAATTAATCAAATGCCAGAAATGTGCTACCTGCCTTGCTTGAATGTCTCCTTGCTATTGAAATAGAGAAATGGCATGAGATTTAGAATCAATTGTATGACCAGTTTGTAATAAATTTTGCTTTGAATTAGATGTGATTTAATTTGCCATGACTGTTGCATCCCCAGAAACGCAGTAGGAGCATAGCTGTTAAGATGAACTCAAGCATAGAGTTCTTTTGTTAATCATTAATGGCCCCATTCCACCAAAATTAAATTTCCACAGCTGCCAACAACAAAAGTTCAGTTTTCTCATGAATGCTAGAGTTAGACTCTGATCCAATAAAGAACATTATTGCTCACTTTCAGCTATAAACAATCACTCAGAGAGTATAACCCTTAACCCTGTACATAAATGAATCAGAATCCACTAACCGAGGATAATGGCATCAAAAAAATGACTCACATTTTTTTGTCATAGCATCAGATTATCAGACACATTGATTATCTCTAAAAGCAATGAAAGAAAAATTTTAAAATCTCTCCCCTGTCCCCTCAATCCCTCAATTCCAATTCATTTTTTTAAATTCAACCTGTAAAACTAGTCAAAATACAGTCATATTTGATGATAGGGAAATTATCGGTTAACATTTACTTACTGTTTTTATGTGTTGGATACTTTACATGTACTATTATATTTAACCTTCACAACATTTCTATAAAGTAGGCAGTTAATATTAAACCCATTAAATAGATGAAATAACTGAGGCTTAGTAAGGTTAAATAATTTCCCAAATTCACACAACCAGAACTGGGATTTGAACCAGTATGACTCCAGAGCTCATGGTTAAGAACATATGCTCTAGAACATGTATTATGAACACAGGAGGATTTTATTTAATGCCTTTTAGTGAAAAAAAAAATGTGAACAGCAAGATCACGTATTTTTAAATATGTATGTATTCATAAAATATACCCACACTTATCCACAGAAAAAGGTCTGAAATGACATATCAGACGCATTAATAGTCCTTATTTCTGAGAAATGGAGTTATGAGGAAGAATTAATTCTTTTTTATCTGTACTTTCTACTTTTTCTACAATAATCTGTATTGTTTTGTATATTACTTTGATAATAAAACAAAGTTAATTTTCATTATAAAAACTAGCCAGAGTTTACATTATCAGAGATGGAAATCAAAAAGTAGACATATTTTAATGATGACTATAATTTTTAAAAATAAAGAAACACTGTAGGCCTGTATGAAAATTAAAAAGCTGTGAAATAGGTGTGGATTAATAAAGGTCATACTGGAAAAAGTCTGTAATTATATTTGAAATATTGGGTTGTCGGAAAAATCATGACGCATTTTTGCAATGAAAACCAGAAAATATACGTCATGTCTTTTCCGACAACCCAATAGTTAAACATATCAATTGGGGAATCCGTATATTCTGAGGAGCACTTTATGAATCAATTTCTCTACAACTCACAAATGAAAGACAAGAAGTATTATTATGCTAGCCATGCTAAGACAAGAGTCCATTCATCTTAACAAGAAATTAACATTCCTGAGCAAGATTGATCATAGGGTCTGACCTCTCACCTCCCTCTGGAAGGAAATTACATGTTCCAAATTCCTCTGTCTCTGGATAACGTAACATTATATCAGAGTTGGAAGCAGGGAAAGAATTAATATCTCTGATAGGAAACTCTGTGAGTCCAAGAGTAAATCTCCATAGTTTCACAAACCTGTCAATTTCATTCTATCTTCCTGAAACCTCTTGTTTTAACTGCTTGACTTTATTACTGATGGAAATATATATCAGCTATAGCCTGTTGTATAGTGTAATTCATTTATAATGTTAATAATGCAGTTTACACCATTACCCACATGCAATAGCTTCCTAAAATAGTGTAAGGGAATAGAAATCAGAGATATTTTATTTTTGTGCTTAGCCCCAGACTCTGTTGCACTAATCACTTTTTTTCCTAGCATGCCATCTCTCACAGTGGGGCTTTAAGTGGCTAATCCTTATTCCTTTGGACTTTTTGTCTGAGAGAGTGAGGATATAGTCTGTGAGCACTAATTCATGAGTGAGGGTTAGAGGTAGAAATCATTCAGTGTCTCCCACAGGGCAGAGGAATGTGGTGCTGAAGAGGCGATCGGGAACTTCGCCATTTAAAGGATCCGTGTGATCTCATCGGCACTGTGGAAAACTGTTAAAAGGTAGTTTTTTAAGTGCAAGCTTATGAGTCTCATACAAATACAAGGTGAATACATGTCAAAATTTTATTTAACTCATGAATGAGGGAATCAGTAAGTTGTCAAAAACAATTCAAATGAGTATTGGACGGACTCATATATGGGCAATGCTGAAATGAATTTGCTAATAGATGCAAAAATGGTCAATATCCAAAGGCAATAAAATATACTATTTGGAATCATCTTGGGGGAAAGTGGCATAAATGACAAGCCACCCGCCTGACAAAATGTATTTGCATCTCATTGAACAGAGACCACCTGCTTTACTATGAACGTTAAACCTCTACCTCCCCTAGTAATCTTTGTGCCCAGTTCTCGGTATTTCACAAATTTTCCCTAACACTAGTATAATCTGGGTGTCCCCTAGTTCCCGCTTCTGGGTTTACATTTTCTGTACTATCCGATTTAATATCCAAGCCCTATCCCCTAAACCATAGGAAACCCTGCACCCTTTCAGATGCAATGAACAATTCCCCTTTCCTCACTCTCTAAAGCACCACTAACAGAAGGTTGTAGGATTTAAGATTCCTCCCAAGGGTTTGGCTATAACACACAGGAAATTACAACACAGCACAAAACAGCATCTTAACATAAAGTTTACTTGTGTATCTACATTCATGGGAATTTTGCCCCGGCTGCTTTTGTCTGTAGATCTTATCCGGTTGTCACGCTCCTGGCCCTCCTTGATCTTCATGAATGGTCTTTTTGGCATCTCTCTTCGCTTAGTTCCAGGAACCCCATATCCCCTAGTTCCAGGATACCCACGGGTGGTGTTGGGCACACATGCCTCACCAGAAGAACACTAACATTTGACAGAGCGTTTTAGCCCTTTTCTATCAAGCCTTTTCTTCCAGCAAGGCCCAAGGTGGTGGTGGTCAGGGGACTTGAATTTCATAACCTAAAAAAGCCACTGTTGTGTTTTTCTAAATAACTCAGCTACTTATTCTGGATTTCCAAGTGAAGAACCAGCCAGAGTTTTGAAATTGTAATTTTCCTTAACATTTTCCAGGTCAAATTCTTTGTGCTCCATTCATTACAAAAGAAGAAAGAAGAAAGATGGAGGAGGAGGAGGAGGAGGAGGAGGAGGAAGCAATAATAAAATGCATGTGTTCCCCATTCCTCAGCAAACCACATGAGTAATGTCATTTTTTTCTTTTTCCTGTGATAGCATATATAGTGTACATAAATTACACTCTAAATACTTTTAGGGAAAAATATAAGCTATTAACATGTGAATCAAATTTAACAATGTTATTAAATCGCCAATTAGAGAAACATTTTGTTCCGAACATTTCTAGAAATTAAAATTACAGACTGTAAGAAGTTCTCGCACGTAGATAATAAAAATAGGAGCTCACTTTAAAATGTATTATGTATACTTCTAAAAATGAAATTAAGATACCTTAGATCAATGACACATCTTCATCAAATGATATCAGTTATCAAAATCATCAAAACAAAATAGTAAAGGAAAACAGGAGGAGGGAAATCTCCCTTTTGTTTATTATTATTATAGAACTCTCTCAAGTATAGTGTGTCTTTTGATGATCGCAGCTTCCCCTAGAGAAGGTAGAACCCTGGCAATATTGCCATTACAGACAAAGTCACTAAGGCATGAAGAGGTGAGATGTTTTGCCCCAGTCCAAACAGTTTGAAGCGGCAGGTCCATATCTGGAAATTACACCTGAATCCAAGCCCAAAGCTCTTTCCTTCCCACCACCTTGAGATTACAAAAAATAATTTTAACCTGCAATATAGATGTGACTAACAATATACTTTTAGAATTGTCTAGCAAATGCAATATGTTTAATACTAAGACCCTAGAAATCAAGTTGATTAGAAATTCATAATAAAAATTCAGCACCCCAGGGAAATATCCTAGAACTACAAGACCTGCAGCTGACAGAAGCAAATGTTCCCATAATTCCTATCTTCCTTTTTTTGTATGGTTCCCGACTCCTCAAAGCTCTCACCACCTCATTGCACATCTACCCTAAACATTTGTCTTGAATTGCCTTACTATGGAGATGTGGAGTTCCAACCTACCTTATCTGAGGGGCTATGATTGTGACATCATCCCTCCCATTTAATTTACTGCCACATAAGAAACTTTGAGGTCAATGATTAAGCCCTCCAGAACCTTAATAATCTGACTGCTAAATCCTTTTAATTGCAGTGCTCTTCAACAGAGGAACATCCTTACTTCCAGCTAAGCTATCATTTCAGGCCATTTCCCTTTCTAAATTTTGGCTACATTTTCCCCACATGCCTGCCTATCCAGGGTCAGCTCATAGTAAATCTATCTGCAGTATAGGAAACAGCCCACAGGTAATGAATTTTAGTGATATCACACAATAACTGTCAATCATAGCAGCTCCATTATCCTCACACGAGCAACATAAAATAAATTAACACTTATTCTAGTGTTCTTATAATTTGTGTTCTTTGTGCTATTTTTATCATGGTTATTCTTGTGATATACTGTATATACTGAGAGAAAGAGAGCACGCCCTTTCTCAACTTCTCGCCTGATGAGAATTACCTATGATTATATTCTTGAAAAAATAAGTTTGGCTGAATCATTTGGAGTTTGATGTTGGAAAAGGACTTATTCTAAAAGAAGCTAGTCTTTAATGCTTTGGAAAGAAATTGACTGCTTAGAATTACAAACAGAATTATTCTTTTCTAATGTCCCCCACTAAAAACTATCATAGAAAAGTAAATACAACTTTCACTTAAAGTCTACGTGAAAAAAGCCAGCTACATCTTTTTCCAACTTCTTTTACATCTTTCAAAATTATTGAACTCCATCCCTCAATAAGAGCTGCTTTTATTTTCTTACCATAGTTCTTCAAACATCCAAGTCTCACAGATTTGAGACTAAGTTTAGACATACTAATAGCGAATAATTTTACATTAACTTTCATATAGGAGTGTCTTTATTCGTTAAAATATGCAAGCAAGGGGCCAGCCAAGTGGTGCATTGGTTAAGAGCTGGCTTGGGACGCTAGCTCTGAGCAGCAAAGCTCCGGTTCTGATCCTACATGAGGGCCAGTAACGCTGCGCCCTCTACAGCTGATGATGAACAACAGCTTGACCTGGAGCTGGGCTGCCCTGAGTCGCTGGCCATGGCGTAGACTGCAGTGAGGCTGGCCGGCAGCAGGCGTGAGCTTTCATGAGCTGCCGTAAGCGGCCGTCCAATGGCCTGCGAGCGACTGCCTCAACCTGGAAGAGTGCAATGATAATACCAACATGGGCCAGTGAAACGGTGTCCTCCACAACTAGACAGGAGCAAAACAACAGCACTTGTCTGTTTCCCTTCCCCGATTCCCCAATAATAAAATCTTTGGGAAAAAAAATGCAAGCAAGAGTAATTTATTTCATGAAATCAAATATATTCAGAAGTTATTATATTTAGATATTAGCATACCTGAACTATGAAACACAAGGGGCCCTCATCTGGTGTGCCCCAGCTTTTTCCATTCCATACGACTGCTTCCACAGTGAGAAAAGATTAAATTAAATAAATACCTAAAAGAGAGAGTATTTTGTATGTCAATTCACCAAAAATATGTTTCCTACATGAGATACATATTTGGGTTCTTTCCTTTAGCAAACAAGAATGTGGTCCAGTCTTTAAACTTTATCAGGGGTAGTGTGTGTGTGTGTGCGTGCGTGCGTGCGTGCGTGCGTGCGTGCGTGTGTGTGTGTGTGTGTGTGTGAAGGAAAGAATAAGCAAAGGTAGAAACAAGGAGAAAGAGCAATTCTGCCAGAAAAGATAGCCCCTTGTGCTAGGTAAAATTCACGCAGAACAAAAGGCAAAAAGACATTGTAGGTCCAGAGTGGTAAAGTCCCTCACTTTTATGTGTGTGCCACATGTAACAGTGGTATCTGCTCCTATAGACAGGAACTGAGATAATCCACCTTCTAACTAACGAGCACTGAAGCCCCTTCCACCCCCACACAAGGGATCCAGGGCTCACCTAGGGTCCAGCAGTTATTCCCAGGACATTACTGGGAAGCAATTTCATTGGGCATCCAAAGAACAGGGGAGCTCAATTTAGAAGCCCAAGTCAAGGCCCCTAAAAATTACTTCTGGGCAGGCTGCAAACCAGATGACCTGGAGTAAGCAGAGCCAAGGTTCCACTCACCTGAAGACTGACCACCAAGCAAAACTGGTCTTCAACTCTGCTCAGCTCCTGGGCACTAAACCAAGCCCATCCCCAAGTGGTCTCTGCCTCAGCCCTCTCAGGGTTCCATGTTTTTTGCCCAGCTCTGGGCCCCAGGCATTCTTCTTCTCCCACATCACTAGCTTCTCCTCTGCACTGTCTTTATCCAGTCACACCAAAAATCTTCTGTCATTTACTTTCATGATTGCTTGAATGACTATTCAGGAAGAGCTTCAAATATCCAAAAAATAAGATTTCAATCATAACCAACAAAACAGTGGTGGAGAGGGCAAGAGGAGATTTGCATGGCTCTGTGATTCTTTTCCCCTATTGCCATCAAACTATATCCAACACTCGCATCGTGCTATAGAAATGAAGGTTTCCTAACTCATGAGCAGGAGAGTTGAAGTTGCATTTTTGTGTACACAATTTCATTGTTTTTGTTCTTTCTTACAGCAATACGATAGGAATTAGTGAGGTGGCAGAAAAATACAGAGAGAAGTAAAAAAAAAAAGGGGGGGGGGAGAGAGGAAAAGTTACCAGGTTATTGAACTACAGATGGTGGGTCCACACCACAAGACTCCAAAGATTAACAAAAGAAAAAGAAAAAAAAAGCTACTGCTAAGTGGGAACACAGTGGCAGAGGAGAGGGACAGGAAGCTGGGAGAGCTTTCTGTGTGAGTGGAAGGAAGCCACTTCTCTCTTTGAAAAGCAGATGAAGGTTAAGCCCTTGGGGAACTCTGACTGATGATTCTCTTTCATGAACCAGCACATCTTAAACACATTTCCCTTGAGAAGTGGCATCACCGTTTCATCTCATGTTCAAGGTCACTAAAATGCTCCAAAAATAAGTCTGAAGCAGAAGCAAAAGGAAGGTGGTGGGGGGAAAGGAGCAGCTTTGACAACACAATGATTATGTGAACAGGTACGCTGTGCAGTGGCTCCGGGCTCTTATCCTGACAGCTTGTTCAGCCCCTGTGGATGTGGCCTTTTGTGCTTCTTTGTTCCCCTAATGACTCAGCCTATTTTCAATGGCTGCACACTCATAGGAAGAAAAATGACAGAGGACATGCACAGTACCCAGAGCAATTAGTTTGGAAAGATCCCATAATACTGATCCTAATACAAAAGGACATATTTCAAAGAAAAACGGAAAGTCTACTCTTTCTTCAGGGTCACTGTCAGAGGCTCTGGACAGGGGTGTCACGATGAGCCTGGGCTGTGTTAGGGAGTGAGGCAGAAACAGCCCCAGCGTGCTAAATGCACCAGATCACCCAAGCCAAACTTGGGGACTTCTTGGATGTTATTTACTTCTCAGTCTTTCATCCATTCCCAAGTCCTGTTCTTTCTTTTCCTGGAGCCGTATTGATTACTATCTCCAGCCTTTGATTTGATTTATGTCCAGGCTGCTTTCTCTGACATCTCCCATGCTGCCCGCAATAGCTCTCCAGATAGTCTCCTGGCCTCTGGTCACTTCCAAACTTCAGTCCAGTCTACATTCCAGCCCATCTTCCTAAACCACCATTTATAAAACAACGTGTTCCATTGATTATTTTTCTGGCTGTTTAATGAAACTGCCCCTCTCCTCTAGTTCATCCCCACTAATGTACAACATGCTTTGATCTCCCATTATTTTAATCAAAACTACAATAGTCTATCCCCTTAAGAGTATTTGCCTCTCCAGCTCCCACTGTACTGCCCTCTTTTCCTTCACCATCCTCTATGTGGAGAACGTGGTCTTTACTCAGCGTGTCATGTCCTTGACTCCGCCCCCCCTTCTACTCTTCCAGCAGTGGCGTGCTAGCTTCTACCCTCCACCCTGCTCCACTGAGGCTCTGCCTACCAAAACGATCCACATTCTTCCACATGTCAACACCAATCACAGAAATCTCATCCTTCCCCTCTAGGATCTCAGTGCGACTTTTAACACTGATAACCAAGCTCTCCTGAAAACGCCCCACTGTTAGCTTTTGGAATCCCACTCTTAACTCATCCTCCCCTTAGATCTTCATTTTCTGCCTTCTTCTCTGGCTTCTCTCTTCTGTCGTTCAAACTGTAGTGTGCAGGTTCCATCCTGGATGATGCTTTCGTCTATCCACTGCTTTGCACTCTTAATAAATGCACTTCATTGATTTACAGATTCTTCAGTTCTGTCGCGCCATTTAGCTGTCCCAAAGTTCCCCACTGCTGGCGGGATCAAGCTCAACTTCCTCAGCCTGGAATTCAGAGCTTTCCACCATCTGGCCCTCCTTCTCTGCTACACTTCCCCATTTCTCTTCTTCAACACAAACCTCCCCCCAGGAATGCCACCACACCCTAACCGGCCCCATTCTAGACTCAGACGTTCCTTGTTCTCAGACACCCTTATCCCCTAGCCCTTGATGCCTACAGGAGTCACACCCACCCTCCATGATCTGGTTCAAATTCCAGTTCTTCTCAAAGGCATGCCTGGCCACTCAAAAGAACAGCCATCCTTCCCTCCTCACACTTTCTATCAATCTCTTCTCTATAATTCATTTGGGTGCATACTTCCATGGTTACTGAACTGTTTGCGGAGTGACCTGGGAGGGGTATATTTGTACATAGAAGAGCGTACGTGCACATAGTAAGGATGGTGCTTGGGGCTATAAAGGAGTGGAGCGTGTGCACGCATGTGGGCCTGTGGTGAGATTTTCCATCAGCAGGCATGTACTCATTAACTGCTTATGGACACCCCCTATCGTCAAATATGGCAACAGATATCTACTTGGGGCTCAATAAACACATGGTAGAAACTGATTTGAAACCGCCAATCTTTAAGTGCTCCATCCTGAAGGTATCAGAACAGTCATTATTATGTCCTGAATGTTTGTGTCCCCGCAAAGTCCAATGTTGAAATCCTAACCCCCAATGATATGGTAGTAGGAGGTGGGCCTTTGGGACATAATTAGGTCATGAAGGTGGAGCCCTCATGAGTAGGATCAGTGAATAGCATACAATGAGAAGTCGGCAGTCTGCAACCAAAAGAGAGCCTTCTTCACCAGAACCAGAACACACAGGCACCTTGACCTCAGACTTCCAGCCCCCAGAACTGTGAGAAACCAATTTCTGTTGTTTATAAACAACCCAGCCGCTGGTGTTTTTCTGTAACAGCCCAAACTGACTAAGACACTATGAGCCACTTCATACTCTGCAAAACAAAACCCTGGGTATGCTATACATGGGATGAGGTTCCCTGAGGATCTGGGAAAATAAATCATCCAATGACAACCCCCCTCTCAAAATAAAACCCAGGGTCTATCAACAGATGAATGGGTAAACAAAATGTGATATATACATACAATGGAATATTCAGCCATACAAAGGAAAGAAATTTTGACATGTGCTAGCATATGGATGGACCTTGAAAACATTATGCTTAGTGAAATAAGCCAGATAGAAAAGGATAAATATTGTATGATCCCACTTATATGAGACACCTAGCATAAATAGGAAAATTCACAGGGTCAGAAATTAACACAGGGGTTACCAAGGGCTGGAGGGCTTAAAAAAGAGTAAGCCAAGCCCTCTGATAAGCAGACTATAGAGAGGCAAGAAACCCCATCGGCCCTGCCTGGCAAACCCCTCACGTCCTCCCCCTGGACTGCATACTCACAGGTGACCCAAGCTAGCTAAGAGGCAGGAAGTCTCACACTATCTCACACGTCTTTTGGCATCTCCATCAGTAGGCAATGTCTCCCAAAACCAAAATGTCCTAGACATTCAAAATGCAGTGGAGCATCTCAGCAGCTAAGCTTCTCTGCAGGAAGAAAGGGGGAAGTAGTCACCAGGAGATTCTACTCTCTCTTTAGTAGTATGCCACATGAGCAAGAATCTTCTACCCACTGGACTTCAGCCTACCTATGGTAAAGTGAATGCAAAAACATCTACCTTGTAGGGATGCTGTGTAGCTCAAAAGATGTATGATACACCTGTAATGGTGTCAGGTGCAAAGCAGCCTTCAACAATAGTAGCTGTTGTTGTTGTTGTTGTTGTTGTTGTTGTTGTTGTTGTTATCATCATTATTATTAGTTTAATCTTATCTTTATTTTACCAGCATTACACCTTCCAGGAATGGTGTTCAGAGAGTTATCCTTTCAAACATCATCTGGAAAATTGACCTTTGTTCTCATTTCTTAACCCCCAAGAATAAAGAACTGTTAAGTTTATCAGAGATTTGACAGCAGTGTGTCAAAAAGAACATACTGCAAACCACTGACTGGTTTTGCCTGTTATGGACAGCGACAAAAGAATGGACCTCAAGAGAAAATGTTCAGTACTATTGAACCTGGAGGCTCCTTGAGTAATGAACCTTCCACAGCCACTCAAGCTGTGCCTGCCTCAGCATTTCTGAAGATCAGAACAGCTGAGCTCTTGCAGTGTGTGATACCACAACCAAATCTAGAATAGCACACGTGCCAATTGCCTCTGAACACGAGGAAGTAACATTCATGGTGCACTTGAAACTCAGCTCTGAGATTACATGAACCTTTCCTGTGAGAGGGGACTACCTCTGTCCTTCACAGACATTCTCTGGCCGGGGTGTGTGTGTGACGGAACTTTAGGCAGAGATAATGATGGAAATGAAAGATGAGAGAATTGTTAGGTCAGCCGGCCCACTGCAATAGTCAAGAAAAGGTAACTGCATCTTTAAAACGAAAATGGAAAACATAAAACAGGAGAAGTAGATGCTGCTCTGAGCTGAGCACTCACAGAGGAAAGTAGAGAGACACACACAGTCGCAAACAAGAAGAGTCAGTCTTAAGGTTTTGCGGAATAACGTCCAGGTCATTTTCTCACTTAGCGAGGGAAGTCCCGGACTCTCCTGGACTGCTCATCTCTTCGCCCTTCACCCATCCAGGCCTGTAACCATGCCCCATGACAAGGGCAGACAAACAGAAACCAAGAACCTGAGAGAGACGGTGGTAAACCACTCAGCATGGGGAGGAATGGAGAAAAAGAACCATTTCTTAAAGTCTTCAAAGAACACTGAAAAGGCAGAAGGTACCAGGTAGAAAAGCAAAACAACACCTTCTCCACCAGGGGAAAGAACAAAGACGTTGAGTTCATCTTTTATTGTGTTGTCTGCACCCCCCCCCATGTCCATCTGGAATTGCCACATGGAAATGCCCACATGCCATCAATGACATAAACACATCTAGAAGATTCTGAATGGACCATTCCAACAACTTAAATACTCTCTACACTCAGAAAATATTTGAGGATAAAATGAGAGAAAAGAGGTAATCAAAATTTTTAAAGCATTTGGCTACATATACTTCCTTTGATAAAGAATCTAGTTTAAGATTTTTTGAGATACGCAACGCATATTACACAGCAACTTTCATATAACCAATGTTGGGAACAGGGATAATATGTAAGAAGGAACACTGAATATATTTTAGCTTATCAATGTCTATTTCTACTACATATTGTTTACAAACACATGTATACACATACACTTATATGTATACATATACATATGCACATACATATACCATATATATGTACACATACATATAATAAAAGTTAATATTTCTCACAGATCCCCTGTAAGCCAGGATTTTCTAAATTCTTTAAATGTATACCTCATTTAATTCTCGGAACTCCCCACGAAGTAGGTATTATTAGCATACCTATTTATACAGATGAGGAAACTGAAACGAAAGAAGTTTGGTAACTTGTGCAACATTTCCTACAAAACCCATGTGGAAGACAAGCAGTTAGACTCCAGAATTCATGTTCTTAACCAGCAGGAAAAAGACACACACAAATGCACATTTATCAGCAGGTACAGCACTTGCACCTGGGCATTTTCATGTCTAAATTAAGCACGTAGTGGGTCTTTTATTATTCAATGGACACACATTGAAGCAATTGCAATAATTGTTCAAGCAATTGAAAAACAACAGTTCCAAACTGAAACTAGTTTTGAAAATCTGCAGCAAGGTAATCCACTGAGGTTTGAACATATTGTGTTAAAGGGGTTTTTTGTTTTTTTGTTTTTTTTTCCCTCTTGTCTTTAATGCTGTTTGGAGTTTTCATGAGCTGTGAAGACTCAAGGGAACAAGTCAAAGTATCCTTGCAGGAATTCTGAATACCACTAAAACTAGCTGTCAACCGTAAATCAGTATCTAGCTATTTTCCAACCTATTTATAAAAGTGTAGCTGTGAAATACATCTGAAATACAAATCTGAGTACATGTATCTGAAGATGGTACTTTTAGCAATAACCTTTTCAAACAAACAAACAAATGCTGTCTGTTAAAAGCAAAGTAATTGCATTGTGTCAAAATGTTGGAAGGTGGAGTACTTAAATTACCCACGTACCTTGTATGACAAATAGTGGAATTTCACCTGATGTCCATTTCATCCTACCTACCCAGAGCTTAATGCTAGCACCAGCCCGGATCTGGTTTTTATTGAAAGAAGAAGAAACATGTCAGAACCAGACAGTGTTTCTGGATTTCCAGTAAATTCTCTCAGAGCTTCTAACATTTCGTACTCAAGGTGAATTCAGTCTCCGAGATTTACCCTAGCATATGTTCCATATCATATCCTGAATCAATTTTCTTTTCAGAGGTATTAGCTTATTGTCCTGGAAATTAAACAAATGCCACATATGTTTCCAAGGCCCCTTTTAAAGTTCATTCTCAACAACTGCACATTAGTTTTATTCAACAAAATCAACCAGAAAAAAATCAATACAAAAAGAATTTTCAGCCTCTTTGAAGCTCAAGATTTATAGAAAAGTAGATACATGCCAGAACCATATGAGGCTCTGAGCAAGGGCAGATGTCACTTACTGGTATTGTTTCATTTGACAAGTTTTTGATCACTGATCCATTGTCATACATGTTCAACTGGAAAACTTCTGGCATTTTGTTTAATTATAGCCAACAATCTGATGCATATAGCAAAGTCTGATCTCTGTTACAATTCATACTTCTGAAGTAGAAATTTGGGGTAATCTAAAATAGCGATAGATTTCTGAACTGCTTTTAAGAAAAAAAAAAAAGCCACATTGTGTTCTACTTCTACATACAGAGAAATTTTCTGACTTCTCTACCAAAAAGAAAGCATAGCATTTGAGAACAACAGTGTTGCAAGTTCTGCTTAATGGTTTAAGCTAAACAAAGTCTTGCTTTCAAGTAGTAAAACATGATCTCGTTTTACATATATATAAGAAACCTACGTGGACAATAGCCTTCTTTAAAAAAAGGCAATTCAATATCTTGATTGGTAAAGGTAACTACTACTATTAGCATCATGCTGTATTCCAAAGCTGAAAAAAAAAATCCACGATTTTCTGTTATAAACAAAACTAAAGTACTGTTGAACACAACTTTATTCTACGAATTATGGATTTATATTCCTGTAGATTCTCAAAATCCACGTCATAGAATGGAGTTCAAGTGCAATTCATAAGCTCTTGGGGACTCTGGCTTTATGCAAATTATGTGCAGAAGTCTAGACGGTTCAGCACAAACCTGCTATAATTAGTATTGCCACCTACTGTTTATTGGGTCATACCATCCAGTAGACTGGGTGCTTCGTATATTGCCTTTAATCTTAACAACCACCTTTTCAGATTAAGAATCTAAGGCCAAGAATTTTACACTCTTGCCCCAGAGCCACCTGATGCTAAAGAATGTTGGCAGGCCCCAAACCCAGATCTTTCTGACTGTAAAGCTGACCTCTTTCTTCTAAATCATGTTCCTCCCAAATGTTCAACAACAATGGCCATCCTAAGGCAAATTACTCAATACAGCTAACTCTCCATTTTTCAAAGCCTCAAAATGGTGTGATGAGGACGTTAACTAGGCTTATTGCGGTGATCATTTTGCAATATGTACAAATATCAAATCATTATGTTGTACACCTGAAACTAATATAATGTTATATGTCAATTATACCTCAATTTTTAAAGATCTAATAAAATTATATTACAGCTAACTAGAATTCCTGGCAAAAATAATAAAGTCAGAAGAAAAAAAAAAGAAGTCAAAGAACTATGGAACAGAAAGCAAAGTGTTATCCTAATCACTCCCCCTTACCTCTACAACTGACGACCATATTAAAATTAGAACTATTCTAGTAAAAATTTCATTTCTTTTGAATTCCTTTCTCTTAGGTTAACTGGGAATTTCCAGGAAGACAAATGTATGAAGAGAGGTGATATATTTTCTGAAAGTGATAGAAGTTACCCTGTATTAATAGTCAGGGTAAATGACTCATGAAAATGATTTATTCATTTAAAAAATGCATATACCTTGGAAGGCAGAAAAATACACTTAGTAGATATATGCAGCAATGTGAAATGTGTGTATATGTTTAAAGAGATGGGATACATATATATATAT
>NW_017731371.1:4062071-4064770 GCF_001890085.2 Hipposideros armiger
GCCACGTCACCTAAGTCCTCTGAGTCCTGGGGTCACCTGCAAATTGAGAGTCTTAGACCCACCTCGAAAGTTACTTTTTCAGTACTAGAAGTCTATAATTTCAATCTCTGTGCTTTCTTTTCTTAATGCAGAATCAATTTCAGTTTGGGGATAGAACAGCTTTTTGTAAAGTTTTGGTAAAAAACAAAATTTCACTTGGTTAATGATGGCTTTTACATGAAGGAAATACTCTACAATCATTAAGATGTTCTTAAACACTAGAAAGCACTGACATTATGTATGGGCTTTGAAAATAAAATGCCAATTTACAATGCTTATACTGCAGATCCATGTTTTATCAGATACTAACTGGAGACAGAGAAAGAGGGAGAGGGATATTATATATATATATATATATATATATATATATATATAGAGAGAGAGAGAGAGAGAGAGAGAGAGAGAGAGAGAGGTCTCAGATATAGATGTTTACTGGATACCAATCACCTGGCCTTTTATAGCACAGGTAGAAATGCTATAAGAATTTCTGTGAAACTCTTATGACTTAGTAGCTTGACATCGCAACCATCAAAGTCCAGGTATTTCTCAAAACACCCAACTCCACTTACGTATTAACAAGGAAGTTGAAATTTTTGTTTGTGGCTTTTGAAAAAAAAAATTAAGGAAATTTCTTGATTAATATAACCTAAATTTTCAGGGGTATTACTACCTTCAGGCATGGCTGGTTCCAGATACTTCATGTCACCAGGACTTGGTCTTTCTCTTTCCACCTCCTGACTCTGTTTCCTTGAACATTTACCGCATGCTTAGGCAGGCTTTCTGTATGTGGTGGCAAACACAGCCCCCTGGCATCTCTAGGTTTAAATAGAGGCTTAAACGGAGGCTAGATAATGATCTCAATATCACAGTTTTTTTCTTCTATCTTTATGTTGTTGGGAAAGAAATTTTTTTCCTCTACCTCTCTAGGTTCTTCTGGCTGGTCTAAGAATTACATTGATATGAGACAGGTTAACAGAAGAAAAACAAATTTAAACTCATACATACGGAGGCCCCATTGGTATGGGACCTAAGAAGTGACCAAGGCAGTCTATTTATAAACCTTTTCAGACAAAGAAGCATTTACTTTTGAAAATTTGAAAAATAAAGGAATTTGGGCCTAGAGTAGCAAATTAATGAAGAAGTAACAAAGTTTAGTTATACAGTTTCTTCAGCCTTGAAGTCCCTATCTCTGGTGATAAGAATGTCTTCTATCTTCCTGGTACAGGGAGGATGCCTTCCCAGGAGAAATTTATTTCCTACATTCAGGGGAACAAAGGAGGGTCAGAGTGTTTTTCTGATACTGGCTGTTTCTCAAGTAACTCTAATTCAAAATAATCAATATACCAAAGTGGCATATTTTGGAGTGGCCTGCCCTGAACCTCATCAATGTTAAATTAGAATAAGTGAAACCAATTGGTGCTATCTAGTGATTAAAAGGCCACACTGAAATTTTCTGAAGAAGGCAGTATCACTCAGTATGGTAACTCCTTATTAGGAGTAGTGTCCCCATTTGGTCTCTGCCAAAATAAACTATTTCGTTTTAATACCAAGCTCTCTTTGGCCTGTCACAATGATATTTTTAATGAATATGGTCCCAAAGTNAATGTATGCCTTTTTAAGAAAAAGTATGTTTAAAAAATAAATGTATCAGCAAAACTGGATGAATTATCTGGCTACCTTCTATCACACCTGGTTCTTTAAAAACATTTTTTATACAACCTACATAAACCTGCCTCCTCATCAAAACCACACACTTTGAATAAATTTAGGATTGTGCTCATAGAAGCAGTTCATGAAATCACTCAGCACCAAATGGAGAATGTTTTCAATGGCTTGGAAAATCAAAATGAACAATGCATCACTAAGGATGGTGGTTGTGCTGAAGTCTACATATTTGAATCAGATAGTGTTAAAAACTCCTCAAAATAGGTTTGCGTGAGATGTTTACAGTTTGCTTCAATGATGTACAAGTTATCAAACTTTAAAACTGCATGAGGAATTTATAAACACCCTGCATTTGTAAAACCCCACCAAGCACCCCAGAAAAGCTCACTCACAGGATGAAACCTTCAGTTTTCAGTTTCACCACTATGATGTTACCCATGGAGCAGGGCTTCCTCCAAGGGAGACACATGGCATTAGATTTACAACCGATAGGCTTACTACTTACGAGTGAACAACATGCGCAATAAATGGGAACTATGTTTACATTACTACATCATCATGAGTTTTAGGTTAGCTTGAGCCCTTTCTTGTTACCTTTTAAAATAATAACATACTCTTGCAATTTGGGCTAGGAGTTGACACTCTCTGTGTGGACATTTGAGAGCATGTATAGTATCAAGGGAAACATTTAGACTGAGAGTCTGAAAAATTTAGATCCACACCCTGTATAGATCTTACTCGAAGCCTATTGGAAGTCATATACTTTATATAGGAAAGTTATAAATATTTTATTAAGAAATAGCCTTTATAATTAAGCAAAATTGGTTTATGCTTTCCTGATTATTTTCCTTTCTTTCCTAAAAGCATTTAGGACATCTCTTTTGAACATGGACTTTGAATAGTGAGTTTAGTCCATATAAAAGGGTTAAGATTAGGAAGAGATTAGGAAGAAAGAATAATAGCCAGTTACATATATATATATATATATATATATA
>NW_017731371.1:4064895-4074166 GCF_001890085.2 Hipposideros armiger
AGAGAGAGAGAGAGACATAGACATAGAGATGATAGAGATAGAAATAGAGATAGAGATATGACCACATGTCATGAACTGTTCTTATTATTTCGTTGAATACTGACACAATCCCTAAAAGGCTTATCCCCATTTTTCTGCTGAGGAAACTTAGTCTTAATACAATGAAATGATTTCCCTAAAAGCATGCAGTTCTTAAGTGGCAGAGTCAGAATTCAGACCCAGTTCTCTCTCTCTCTCTGCAAGGCCTTTGCTCTACGCTTCTCAAAAATATCTGAAGGTATACCTCATCAAGTCCCTTCTCACCTTTTCACCTATATGATTATTTAAATTGGAGAAATTCAGTAGAATTTTACCAAACCTCCAAGTTTAGCCAGCTTAGGGACTAGAATTTGACCATAAGCCATAAGGAAAAACTGTGATTTAACTTTAAACCATAAATTCCATACAGAAAGAAGAACCCCTTCATAGCCTAAAGTGAAATCTAGGCCTTGCTTTCTAGAAAAATTTAAAAAAAAAATTTTCCATATGTTAGCCATGAGTCAACAAACTACGTCTCATTTTGAAGTCACTCAGGTAACATTAACATCAGATACAGTACAGGTTTTGACTCTAAGAATGTGACATGCTGAGGCGACTATGTGAAGAAACCCACAACTCCCCTGGAGCAAGCTACCTTTTCCTCAGAGCCATTTCCAAAGAGGACCACTCCCTGAGCCTGCCCTCCAGGGGCAGTTCACTCCACTGGTCATATCAGCAAAGTTGTACCCTAGTGTTGTGTCTGGAAAATTCTGACAGCAGGCAGCCACAGCATTCCTCTAGAAACACTTCTCCATCCTCCATCTGCCATCATAAAGTCTTTCTCCTTCTTAGGACAGCTATAAAATATGTAGGATACAGCACAAAGTGAAAATGCAGGGTTTCTTGTTCAAAAATGACTAAGAATTTCAAGAGAGCAACAGCAGAGCATTAAACCAGGTGTGGAGCCTTCTAAGCACGGGGCCCTGAGTGACTGCCCAAGTCGCTTTCCCATGAAGCCAGCCAGCTCTCCTTCTCCCTAACACACATTCCTACAGACACACATAACGTCTGCCAGGTGACGTTTACTGCCTTTTATACAGCCTTTGACCTTTCTTTGGTGTTTTGTAACTGGGTCATAGTGTTGGCAAGCATGGGCCTCCTAAGAGCAAGTTTGGTCCTCACTCCACAACAGACACTTGGGTCAGGCAGCTCTCCTTCAGTGGCAAGGCCAAGAGCTCTTATTGACATCACAAGCAACACATTATTCAGAAGCTGATGCTCCAATGTCACACTCTAAACTAAGAATCCTAAACTCAGCCCTTGAATCTAACATGGTGTTTCTTAAGGCCCAGTCTCACTAAACCATAGCTGATTCACAAGTATGCCCATTGTCTGCTTGTTTATAGCAAAAGGAATCACTGCAACGTGTCCGTTAATTCTCTTCCTTTCATAAGTTCAGAACAATGCCCCAGCATGTACTGTGTAGTCTTTCTTTTGTGTTTCAAAGCCTCCCCGCCAAGAGAATCACATGGCCGTTTACTCCATCTGTGCACGGGAGAGAAATGCATTAGCATCCAAGCTGATGCTAAGGGGAGTCTATCAAGAAAGGAAGCAACTCGTCATAGAAAGGTTCTGCACAAAAGCTCCTGCCAGAGAACGCGGTTTCCTTCCCTTTCTCTCTCTCTCTCTCATTTGAAATTCATGAAGATGAAGTGCCGCTTTTGTTTCCCATCAGTGAGATGAGCCTTAATACACTCTTGCCAAAAGCAAGCTAACACAGAGTAATTGTTTTTCATCTAAATTGCATGTCCAACCTGCTTAGCCTTCAAAGAACATAGATGCTCCGGCTTTGATACCCAACTGCAGAGTGACAAAGGAGAGGGCACTCGGCACATAGGCCTGATGAGAATTTTTAATAACCACCTATCTATCAGCAAGCCCGGGAACTCTGGGGCAGTAGGAGAGGAGAAAAGAGAGAGATTATTCATAAGGCAGATAAGGTTCCATATTTCATTCGAGACCAACTCTCTCTGTCTCGCTCTCGCTCTCTCTTTTTTTAAGGGGGAAAAAGTGATTTAGAGGGAATTAAGATTCCCCAAGGTGTTTTTAATCTCTTTTCACTCCAGGGCCAGGTGCCTCATGTAGCACTTAAAAGGGTTTCAAAAATGAAAGTAAATGCCTAGAACACAGAAAAGAGATATCCATCTATACAAAGCATCTGCCTTTGTTTAAGAAAAAAGTAGTTTCAGCTTTAGAAACTTCATATCCAGACATTTCATAATTTTGATACTTTAATTCCTATAGACTTTTGCTCTGTGTACACTATAGCCAATATAAAAAGAGACAAAAATCATGAATATCTATAGCTCAAACCTCTTTCGTGTCAATGAGTGAGTTCATTTAACTGCACATAATGGCAGTGTTTGCAAGGAGGCCTATGTGATGTGCATAAAAACCACCCAAAGAAATGTAATGCTCAAAGTCACTGCTACCAGTATGACCTTTAACAGGCAGAGATTCCACCACAAAAGCTGTGTGGTTTTTGTCATTGATCCGCGTGCTTCATCATGTAAACAGGTGCTGAGACAAAAGATTTGATTCTGTTTATTGTGTTTGTTCTGGTTAATTTAATTCTTCTTGCCTGGTTTAAACTTCTATTTTGTAATTACATTCCTAAACTCTACCGAGACTGGAGTGCTTGCACTTAGAGAATGTGACCATCAACTAAATTACTTCTGGGGTTGTCTATAAATAGTGCTACTGTCATCTAAACATAAGAAGTTTCTGACCCCAGACAGCCCAGGAACAGAAAGTCTCTCCCAGCGTGCTCCCAAATAAGAGACAGAAGGCCAGCAAGTCCATCAGGCTGACAAAGTCAAAGCAGGGGAAAGTGCATGGTTGGAGATGTGGGCATTAGTGTCAGCTCCACAGCTAACCGAGCTGGACAGCGAACGCCACGTCACCTAAGTCCTCTGAGTCCTGGGGTCACCTGCAAATTGAGAGTCTTAGACCCACCTCGAAAGTTACTTTTTCAGTACTAGAAGTCTATAATTTCAATCTCTGTGCTTTCTTTTCTTAATGCAGAATCAATTTCAGTTTGGGGATAGAACAGCTTTTTGTAAAGTTTTGGTAAAAAACAAAATTTCACTTGGTTAATGATGGCTTTTACATGAAGGAAATACTCTACAATCATTAAGATGTTCTTAAACACTAGAAAGCACTGACATTATGTATGGGCTTTGAAAATAAAATGCCAATTTACAATGCTTATACTGCAGATCCATGTTTTATCAGATACTAACTGGAGACAGAGAAAGAGGGAGAGGGATATTATATATATATATATATATATATATATATATATATAGAGAGAGAGAGAGAGAGAGAGAGAGAGAGAGAGAGAGGTCTCAGATATAGATGTTTACTGGATACCAATCACCTGGCCTTTTATAGCACAGGTAGAAATGCTATAAGAATTTCTGTGAAACTCTTATGACTTAGTAGCTTGACATCGCAACCATCAAAGTCCAGGTATTTCTCAAAACACCCAACTCCACTTACGTATTAACAAGGAAGTTGAAATTTTTGTTTGTGGCTTTTGAAAAAAAAAATTAAGGAAATTTCTTGATTAATATAACCTAAATTTTCAGGGGTATTACTACCTTCAGGCATGGCTGGTTCCAGATACTTCATGTCACCAGGACTTGGTCTTTCTCTTTCCACCTCCTGACTCTGTTTCCTTGAACATTTACCGCATGCTTAGGCAGGCTTTCTGTATGTGGTGGCAAACACAGCCCCCTGGCATCTCTAGGTTTAAATAGAGGCTTAAACGGAGGCTAGATAATGATCTCAATATCACAGTTTTTTTCTTCTATCTTTATGTTGTTGGGAAAGAAATTTTTTTCCTCTACCTCTCTAGGTTCTTCTGGCTGGTCTAAGAATTACATTGATATGAGACAGGTTAACAGAAGAAAAACAAATTTAAACTCATACATACGGAGGCCCCATTGGTATGGGACCTAAGAAGTGACCAAGGCAGTCTATTTATAAACCTTTTCAGACAAAGAAGCATTTACTTTTGAAAATTTGAAAAATAAAGGAATTTGGGCCTAGAGTAGCAAATTAATGAAGAAGTAACAAAGTTTAGTTATACAGTTTCTTCAGCCTTGAAGTCCCTATCTCTGGTGATAAGAATGTCTTCTATCTTCCTGGTACAGGGAGGATGCCTTCCCAGGAGAAATTTATTTCCTACATTCAGGGGAACAAAGGAGGGTCAGAGTGTTTTTCTGATACTGGCTGTTTCTCAAGTAACTCTAATTCAAAATAATCAATATACCAAAGTGGCATATTTTGGAGTGGCCTGCCCTGAACCTCATCAATGTTAAATTAGAATAAGTGAAACCAATTGGTGCTATCTAGTGATTAAAAGGCCACACTGAAATTTTCTGAAGAAGGCAGTATCACTCAGTATGGTAACTCCTTATTAGGAGTAGTGTCCCCATTTGGTCTCTGCCAAAATAAACTATTTCGTTTTAATACCAAGCTCTCTTTGGCCTGTCACAATGATATTTTTAATGAATATGGTCCCAAAGTTCCTTTACTTTGCCTCAGTTTGCTGAAAGACAAATGATCTGTACTAGCAGTCAATAAATAGAATGAAAAGAGAATATTTGGAAATCCAGGATTCTGGTTCAGACCCTAGCAGCTTGAAAAATCATTTAAACTCTTCCATTTCATCATCAATAAAATGAGAGTGCTGAGTGAAGTAATTTTAAGGCTTGTTTCAGGTTCTGAAATGTGATGAATTCATATAGTGCTGACCTTGCTGTTCTAATGTTGTAGGTTTTGTGTTTTGCTTCCTTGATACTGTTTTTTCCCCAAAAAGGGAAACCTATCATTTAGAGCCTTGAGAAACACTGAACACTAAGTAGGTCAGAAACATTCTGCAAGAGATAAAAGCCTTCAGAAGTTTCACAGGAGGGTGGTAGATAAGCCCATGGACCCTGATCCTGAATACTTTGGCTTCCACAGGAAAACAAACAAGCACAGAAAGCAATCATCCCAGCTTCAGTACGAGCGGAGTGCCCGCATATTGATCTTCTATGTGACTGGGTCATGGGGGTGCCGGTGTACATTAAGCAGGCAAAGAACTGAAAATTACATTAATTCAAATGGTTAAATCAATATTTAACAATGCAGTTAGTGGTAGTTGACCTTAAATGCACTTTTAATAAAACAAAGGTGACTCAGACCAGCCTCCAGCATATGCCATTCAGAAATATGAATTAATGCAGAACAGACATGATAAAAACCCCTACTAATGCAGACACCTTTGCAGATTGGGCTGACGGCAAAAAGGTCGAAGCTGCTCTTAACAACTCAAATTTTATTCATGTGATGCTGTCTTCATTTATCACCTCTCTCCGTGTCTCAAGAATTGGACAGCCTTGATCTCAGCATATTTAAAAGCAGAAAGTATTTCTACGACTATTTCCCCAGCAAATCATAAATCTTTAGCAATAGCTTTGTAACCTTGAGCACTTCCTTCATGAGCAAACATAAATGTTACCAGTTGTTACTCTAGGAACCCTAGTTTACTGTAACATGATTTGCATATAGTTTCATAGAAACATATAAACATTGCACTCTACTTGCATTAAGGGTTACTGAAATAAGTTTGCTGATATTAAATAGGATGCAAAAAAGAAAAATAAATAAATAATGAATAAAGAGAGGCAATCTCTTCAAGATATCAGAGGACCACCTCAGATGTTATTAGCTATCAGGCTCACAGATGTGCTACTTTTAAATTGCCTTGCTACCAATAAAATACCTTAAGCTATAGAGCACTATAGTTATCATACTAAGGACTTGGTGATAACTCTAAGGAAAAGGGCAATCTAAGAATCTATTTCAATACACCTTAAGGCGGTAAGAGGCTTTAGGGAATTCCCGAAGGAGCACAGGCAGGTTTCCATGATTTTGTGACCTGAAGATGTCAGTGCTTATGGTGCGATTTCCCTTGCACTCTGGTTTGGCTGCAAGAACAAATGTGTGATAATTTGAAATCCGTCCTGAGACACTTCCCTTTGATTTGCTGTGTGGTGATGGCTCCAGTTCCTCTGCAGCCTTGCTTCTCTCAGGTTTGTCTGCTGGTTACCATGGCAATGTGGCTCAGTGCATCCTATGAGCTAAATCAGCACTCTGCCTCATGCAAGCAAGCTACCGGCAGCAGAACTTCACAGAGAATTGGGCAGCAAGTTTTGAGGTTGAATGTAAAATCAATTGCTGAAAAATATAAACACACACCTGGAAGGAGGAAGGGACATGCCACAGAACAAGTCACAGTTTCTTTGTCATCAAGGACATGGAACAAATATCTGATCTCCCACAGGGCCAGCCATGAGCCTTCTGGGCAGGGATGTGTTGGCAATAATTGTTAAGCTTGTCAGCTAATGCTAAGATATGAGCAGAATTGCTTATGACCTTAAGAGAGCCAAACAACAATTCAGCAACTAGGAATTCCCTCCACCCAGGGCATCCCACATCAAACCACTGGGTACATCCACCTTTCCACACAACCTCTATGTTCAAATATTCACTGAATTTCAGAATAATTATAAAACGTTCATAACGATGAATGCCTACATCAAGAAACAAGAAAAGGTCCCAAATAAACAATCTAACTTTTACCTCAAGGAACTAGAAAAAGAACAAATGAAGCTCAAAGTTAGTAGAACAAAGAAAATAAAAATCAGAGCAGAAATAAATGATATAGAAATTAAAAAGACAATAGAAAATATCAGTGAAACCAAAAGCTGGTGTTTTGAAAATATAAACAAAATTGATAAACCTTTAGCTAGACTCACCAAGAAAAAGAGACAAGACTCAAATAAAATCAGAAATAAAAAGGGAGACATTACATCTGATACCACAGAAATACAAAGGATCATGAGAGACTAATATGAACAATTATATGCCAACAAATTGGACAACCTAGAAGAAACAGTTAAATTCTTAGAAATATACAACCCACCAAGACTCAATCATGAAGAAATAACATCTGAATAGAACAATTAACTAGTAAGGAGATTGAATCAGTAATCAAAACCTCCCAACAAATAAGTTCAGAGCCCAATGGCTTCACTGGTGAATCCAACCAAACATTTAAAAAATTAATACCAATCCTTCTCAAACTCTTCCAAAAAAAACAGAAGAGGAGGGAACATTTCCAAATTCATTTGACAAGGCCAGCATTACATGATACCAAAATCAGACAAGGATGCCACAAGAATAGAAAAGTATAGGCCAATATCCCTGATAAACCTAGATGCAAATATCTTCAAAAAAATATTAGCAAACAAAATTCAACAATACGAGTACATTAAAAGGATCAGACTCTATGGTCAAGTGGGATTTATTCCAGGGACACAGGGATGACTCAGCATCTGCAAATCAAAGTGATACACCACATCAACAAAATAAGGGATATTTAGCACATAAGCATCTCAATAGATGCAGAAAAAAGCATTTGACAAAACTCAATGGATTACATTTTTTAAAAAGGATTAGATGAAAATTAAACTGAGTGTTAAAACACAGTCAAAATAACTTACTTTTGTACTTTTCCTATAGATTTATTTCCAAATGTGTTTATAGTTAGAAAAACTAAAATTTAAGAAAATACTCATTACTATATTTCTTATCTCCCTAGCAATGATGCCTAAAATAGTTACAAATTCATATTTATTGATAGAACTGGCTAATACAATCAATTAAAGAAGTCACAGAGATAACATGGTCATGTAAATTATGCATGTAAATTATGGACTGCATGTAAATTACATTTATTTTTCCTTTATCAAACCTATGCCAATAACCCAATAACCTCTACCAGAGGCCTTATAAGGAGGCCTTAGTCTCTCAAAAGATAAGGAGAAATTGATTACTGCAAACCAAACAATATCATTAGAAAAACAACTCAAAGTTCAGTCCACAGTATCATTTTCATAAGCAAACACACCATTTTTTCAAACAAGTCCTAACATTTGCCAAACAAATATCCAGATCTCAGAGTCTGGTTAATCAAACACAAAACATGTGCACCGGTAAAAAAAAAAAAAAAAATCAAAGTGGAATACATACAAGAGTCATTCTCACTTCTAAGAGATAAAATAAGTCTTATTCAAAAGTATGGAATATCATTCCAGGATACAACAAAATTTTAATAGTTTCAAGGGGACCTCTGCTTCTGTTTAAGATGTGGAACATGGGTTAGCCAACTTTTTCTGTAAAAGACTAGATAGTAAATAGTTTTGCTTTACAGGCCATATGGTCTTTGTCACAACTACTCAATTTGTAGCCACAGAAAATACATAAACAAAATAGGCATGGCTGTGTTCCAATAAAACTGAACAATGGTTCACCGTCATCTAAGGGTCACCCTCATCTAAGGGGGATACATTCTAAGACCCTGAAACCCTGAAACCACAGATAGTGCATGTACTATACATAAATGTACTAAGCTTTTTCTGATACATACACACCTATGGTAACCTATGGTAAAGTTTAATTTATAAATTAGGCACAGTAAGAGATTAACAACAATAATTAATAATAAAATAGAACACTTATAACAATATACTGTAATAAAAGTTATGTGAACACCTTGTCTCTCTCACAATATCTAATTGGCCTGTAGTACTCATCTTTCTTCTTGCAATGATGTGAGATAAGAAGATGTCTATGTGATGAGATGAAGTTACGAGAATGACGTAGGTGCTGTGATGTACTGTTAGGCTACTATGAAGGAGTACTATCTGCCTGGATCATTGAGCCATGGCAATGGCAATGGTTGGATGTCAGAAACAGATGATGTCAATGGTTGGAGAAATTTAATATTTCCAGACCACAGTTGACCACAGATAAATGAAACTGCCAAAGGTGCAACTGAGGATGAGAGGCAACTACTGTATTTACAGAAATAGGTGATGGGTGAGATTTAACCCACAGATCAAAGTTTGCCAACACCTAATGTAGAAAGTCACAAGTGAATGTTACTCTCACCCCAATGATAACAAGATGACTAATGTACAAAAAATAATTTCCAAGCCCATCAGAGAGAGAAGGTTACTAGGTAAGCTAATGAACTAAAATCCAAAGAGTGACAAGCTCCACCAAGAAGAGACAAGAGCCACTAATTATTTCACCTTTGTCAGGATAGCAAGAGGAGGAGAAAGCTGGCATTGATGCA
>NW_017731371.1:4077906-4087510 GCF_001890085.2 Hipposideros armiger
AGGGCCAGTGACACTGCCCTCTACAGCTAAGATGCTGAACAACAGCTCAACCTGGAGCTGGGCTGCTGTGGGTTGCCGGTGACGGCATAGGCTGCAGTCCCCTGCTGCAGTGGGCTGCCATAAGATACCGTGTAGCCCGCAGCCAGCGTGAGCGGCCAGCAGCCACTGTGAGCGGCCGTCCAGAAGCCGGCAACTGATCTGCCTCACCCGGGAAGAGTGCAATGATGGTGCCAGCTTGGGCCAGTTAAGCAACATCCTCCACAACTAGACTGAAGAACAAAACAGCAACTTGTCTGTTCCCCTCCCCCCAATTCCCCAATAAAACATCTTTTAAAAAAAAGAAAAGAAAAGATAATACTATTGCCAAACAATTTAAAGCACGCTGCTCCATCAGAAGCCTTGCTTTAATCTCAATGAGGGTATATTTTCAAAATTGGAGGCTTATCATACACCTGCTAGTTAAGATCTTTTCCTTCATGATATTTGTTTGCAGACTTCGTTTTGTGATCACTATTGTTTTTAAAGTAAACTTTTGTTGAAATATAGTATCTGTGCATAAAAGTGCACATATAATAATATACAGCATGATGAAGTTTCACAAACTAAACACACTTGTAACCAGCACCTAGATCTAGAAATAGAACAGTACAAGCTACTTCATCCACTTTTCCAGTAATTACATTCCTTCCCCCCTTTCCCCCTCCCCTCACCCTGTGACCGGGGTAACCACTACTCTAACCTAACATCTGAGACTAGCTTTACCTGATTTAAAATTTGCTAAGTGGAATCAAACTGTATGTACTCTTGTGTGTCAGCATTGTGCTTGTGAGACTCCTTATATTGCTACATGTAGTTGTCATTTGCTCATTCTCACTGCTGTATAGAATTGCATTGGGTGAATATACTGAAATTTATTTACCCATTCTACCACTGATGGGCACTTGGGTAGTTTCCAGTCTTTGGCTATTACAAATTGTGCTGCTATGAACAAGAATGCACATGCCTATTGGTGCACATAATTACACATCCCTGTTGTGTAAATACATAGAAATGTACCTCTTCTTTGGATACCATTATGAATTGTATGTTTACCACAACCAATTCCAACCACATTGCTGCCTCATAAATTAATTTGGTAAGAATATTTTACTTTAACTGTGAGCACCACTAACGTTTACATTCAATTATCAATGCAAAACCAAAATTTTTTTCTCTTCTGTGTTGAACTTGGTGACTGAATCTTACAGTATCTTTCCCAACAAGGTCAATTGTTTCATGTTCAACAAAATGAAGTCTCAGTAACTTCACTTTAATTCCATAGATTGAAAAAAAATAATTTTTGAATCACTATTGGAATTAGATTTCTATTTGCAGCATCTGATGACACCAAATATTGGCATAAAATAACTGTTTGCAAAGTTCTTCTGCTAATGGAGCCAACACTGTCATGGTTATATGCACAAGAAAAACTTGGAATTGGAAATGAGCAAAATTAATTTAAGAGAAGACTCATTTGTTCTACAGAAAAGTCATACTTCACAGAGTAAATGTATTTGCTGTAGCTGCACATGCTAAATTGCTGCCTTTGGGCACAGCCTTCAAAACGAGTAACTTCTAAAATAGTTGCTGATGATCCTTCAATAGATCATTGTCTCCTGGTTTCCTTTTTTTCCTTTAACAGACTTTAATTTTTAGAACAGTTTTAGATTCACAGCAAAATTGATCAGAAGGTACAGAGACTGCATGTACTCCCTGCCCCCACACATGCATAGCCTCCCCCATTATCAACATCCCCACCAAAGCAGTACCTTTGTTACAATTGATGAACCCACATGGCCCCATCATTATCACTCAAAGCCCGTAGTTTATATTAAGGTTCACTCTTGGTGTTGTACATTCTATAGGTTTGGGAAATGTATAATGACATATATTCACTATTATAGTATCATAAAGAGTAGTTTCTCTGCCTGAAAAATCCTCTGTGCTCCATCTAGTCATCACTCCCTCCACCCAGTCCCTGGCAACCACTCATATTTTTACTGTCTTCATAGTTTTGCCTTTTCCAGAATGCCATATGGTTGGGATAATACAGTATGAAACCTTTTCAGATTGGCTTTTTTTACTATGCAGTTAAGGTTCCCTCTGTCTTTTCATGGTTTGATAGCTCATTTCTTTTTAGTGCTAAATAATATTCCATTGTCTGGATGTACCACACTTTATTTATTTATTCACCTACTGAAGGATATCTTGGCTTACAAGTTTGGACAGTTATGAATAAAGCCATTATAAATATCCATGGGCAGGTTTTTGTGTGGACATAAGTTTTCAAATCCTTTGGGTAAATACAAAGGAGTGTGATTGCTGGATCATTTACAAGTAGTAAGGGTATGTTTACTTTTATAAGAAACTGCCTAGCTGCCTTCCAAAGTGGCCATATCATTCTGCATTCCCACCAGCAATGAATGAGAGTTCCTATTGCTCCACATCCTCACCAGCATTTGGTGTTGCCACTGTTCTGAACTTTGGCCAATTTAACAGGTAGGGGTATTGCATTGTTGTTTTAATTTGCATTTCCCTGTCTTCTAGTTTTCATGTGGTCAGTGATACCATAATGATGCCCATGGTAGATGGTAAATATTACCCATTCATTATCAAACTTCATAAGAATATTTTTAGTATTTCATTTTTATTATGCATGTACTTCCATCCTATTGAGGTCATTGCTGACTAAGAGGTTTGCTGCAAAATTTCTTAAAGCATTATTAAATTAATAAAATAAATAGTTATTGTAACAGACACTATCAATGTCCTATAAATATCCTTCAGACCTAACAGCATCCTCTAGCCAACTTCTTGCCAAGTTATCCGCTCCTCCCCGCTACCTCACGCTCAGAACTGGGGATAACTATGCTGCCTGTTTGTGCAGAAAACTAGAAGTGCTGAGCAATTAATACCTCCCCTCTGCCAGGGGCAATCCCCAACTAACAACTCTCCAAAGTAGGTGTATAAACACCTCCAACACTGTGCCCCTTCAATGGAATAATTCTGAAATGTGTGTTTTGTATCATTTCCCAAAGTTTCTCCACAGAATTAAGCTCCAGGCATGTGTGGTGGTAAATAACTTAATTATTCACTCTTTACTGGGCTTCTTCCCTTCCCTGATTCCCTCCTCCACTAACTACCCTACTGATATCACCTACACTCTACAAGTAAAGTATTTTCACTCTAATCCTTGTCTAAAGTCTGCCTCTAAGAGTACCAAAACAAGACATTTATAGATTTATACCATCAAATGAATGATGAAATCACTATGCAAAAAAACATTCAGACTATTCTCTCTGTGTACTTCCTCTATCTCTGGCACACATTCTGTGAATGCCTAACCCATAATTTCCCACAGATCCCACTGAATGACAGATTAGCAGCCTCGTGTGTTTCAGGCTGAAGCCACTGCACAAGGGGCTAGTATCACAAGTGGCCTGAAGGGACAACAGCACCAAACATTTCTTCTGCCATTACTCAAAACTGGAAGGAGTTAGCTGTCCCTAGTCACTAGTGACCAAGGACACTTCATTTTTATCATTGAACACCCTGTATGCTGGTCTCAAAAGGGAGATATTGATTAAATTGCCCACTCACTGCTCGTAGGTCTCACACAATTCCAGGCAAGACCGTGGAAGAATACGGAAACACAAAATGGAGGTCTACTTAACACTTCCCAGCTTATTTTAAGGTCACTAAAACAATAATATTTCCTTTTTAAACAACAAAAAAAAGCAGTATAATCACTAAATTTGATGGGATACCAGGATATGAGGAATAAACTAGGTCTGTCTCAGGCAAACAAGTACATGTTCTCCCAAACTTAATGAGATTGAAAGGTCACTCGGGCAGACATCTAGTGCTGACTACATGAAAGCCATCACTACTCTCTTCTCCCTTTACAGCTGGAAAGTTAGAACATCTTCTCGTGCTCCCTGCACCTATGGGTGGCCTCTTGACCCAGTTCCAATGAGCTGTAAGCAGATGCTACCCGGTGGTACTTTGGAAAAAGCTTTTTAAGAGGCAGACTGACATGCCCTTTCAGCTCTTGGCCTTCGGCCTTCCCCTTTCTACTTTCTTGTATTCAAAAAAGATGGCTGGAGGCACAGCAGCCATCTTCCAACTGGGAAGAATGAGGAAACGTGACAATGAAGATGCCTGAGTACTTGATGATATTGTTGATATCACGGAGCAGCTGCACAAGCCTTGGCCTGCCTCTCTCTGGATCTCTAATTGTGTACAAAACACACACACATACACACATAATAATAATAATAATAATAATAATAATAATAATAATAATAATCGTTCCCTGTTCATGTGGCTATAGTATGGTTTACTTATGTTTGCAGTGAAACACTTCCAAAATCGAAATGCATCCAAGTCCTTTCAATAAAAATACCCAACATTCATTATAGCTTTTGAAAGACTTCCCTTTCTACTAGTCTTTGTTAAGTTAGCTCTACGTAAAATTAAACTTGGATGACTTGTGACTGGTATATACTAAATCTAAACTGTCATTTGAATTCAATAATTAAAAAACACACACTAACAAGCATTCTTAATACATTTACTTTCTTTTCCAATTATTGAGCACTTTCGAGAGGCTGCCTGATATTTAATTTTTATGCATATAAGTCATCACAACTTTATTGAAAACTCTTCAAGGGCAGAAACAGGATCACACAGTTTGGCTAACCTTATGATATTTATCAATAATTGATTGGAAGTACTTTGTATATGCTTTTAATTTCCTAATATCAGAAACTGTTAGATGTTTCTTAAAACATAATGTTTTAAATGTTTCAAAAAGCTCTAAAAACTTTCTCTAATTCCAAATTATTCCAAAAACTACATTGAAAAGTAGATTTCCCTCCTTTCTTAGATTAATCTTAAGTAAATTAAATTTCATATTCCAATTTAAATTTTCTAAGTTGATTGGCAAGAAGCCAGTTCAAAACTGTACAAATTAACCACCTGAGTTAGTTATAAAAAAAGTAAATAACTCATTTCACCCCCTCTCCCAAATAAAGCTATTTTTTACTTCTCTTAGAGTAGATCTGCTTTAAATGAGATGATGATTGTAAATCACTCTAAATTATTCATAGACTGTTATATTGTTCCCCAAGATGAACTTTAAGAGGCATCTTGTGATTTATGTATTTGTGATCAAAATAAAGACAGCCTGATACATTTACTGTGGGAGCAATTTTCATGTCAATTTATGGGCTTAGTCAAATGCTAGGTATACAACTGAGGTAGAGGAATGAAGAAAACAGAATACAGTAGGCCCCCTTTATCCGTGGGGGATACTTTCCAAGGCCCCCAGTGGATGCCTGAAATCGTGGATGGTAATGAACCCTTTATATACTATGTTTTTTCCTATGAGTATACATACATACCTCTGATAACATTTAATTTATAAATTAGGCACAGTAAGAGATTAACAACAATAGCTAATAATAAAATAGAACAATTATAACAATATACTGTAATAAAAGTTACGTGAATGTGTTCTCTCCCTCTCTCAAAATATCTCCTTGGACTATATGTACAGCGTAGATATGTTGCCAGTTAAATGGAAATAGAAAATATTTACTAAATAGTAAGCATACCAGGAGCTGTTAGCTCTCTTCATGTTGTCATTTAATCATCAGAGCAACCCATATTACTATCCCAATTTTACAGATGAAGAAGTGCTAAGCGCAGAGTGGGGACTCAGGTTTTGGCTTACATATGGGGTAACCAACAGTCCTGATTTGCCCAGCATGAGGATTCAGATCCTAAGATACAGGACTTTCAGGGCTAAAACTGGCACAGTCCTAAGCAAACTGGGATGGTTGGTCATTCTACTTACAGAATCTGTGCTCTCTCATGAACATCTTCAGTCCATTCCTCACACCCAAAGGCTCAGGGAGCACCGTCCCCCTAAGCTTAAGTTGGCTTAATGGAAGTCATATCTAACTTCCCACCTTTACCTGGAAAGTTGCCTCTCATAGTTACACTGCTTCTATACTCTTCTTAGACATTTTTATCTCACAATCTAAAAAGTGCTAGTTTTTCA
Organism: Hipposideros armiger; assembly: GCF_001890085.2. Taxonomy (NCBI): domain Eukaryota; kingdom Metazoa; phylum Chordata; class Mammalia; order Chiroptera; family Hipposideridae; genus Hipposideros; species Hipposideros armiger. Next base: position 4,084,013 of record NW_017731371.1, read on the forward strand.
TAGTTATATAAATGTCTAACCACTATGCTGTACACCTGAAACAATATAATATTGATCATCATCAATAATTAAAAATAAATAAATAAATAAATAAATCATTTTTAAAAAAAGAAGTGATAGTTTGCAGATCTTCCTTACCTACTGTTCATACCAGAGCCATTGACTCTTCAGTTACGTGTCAGCATCCTGCTTACATTTCTTAATTTGGACCCAGAAAGTTGGTATAAATTTAAGGATATTGCTTTGTAAATTCCAAACAATGTATTGAAAAAAATTTTATTGGAATGATAATCTGAAAATGTTGTACTCTGAATTTTCTAACATTTACTTTTTTTTAATTATCTTAATCACAGTCATTATTTTTTTAATGTTACATTAAAAGTGGCAGTTTAAAATGTTGAACAGGAAGAAGATGTAATTTAATGAAGGGCATCTTTCTCCACATTGACATGAATGTTAAATCTTTTTTTTTTTTTTAAGATTCTAATGTGATCTAATTACTTTAATTTAAAATTCTGGGTATGCATGTTTTATTCATGACTTTCTAGATGATTGAGAAAGTTTTTGCAGCTCCTTTGAAGCTCTAACTTTGGAAATATAACAAATAATGAAGCCATCATATTTTCAAAATGCTCAGATAGAGGAGACTTTTGAAAGACAGTGTAATTGTGAATCAAAGCTTAATCAGCTGCTGTGAAATGAGTTTTTAATTATTACATTGCCCCTGGTATGCTGGAGTTCACCAAGGTCAAGGGAATGACCTCACACACATTTCCTCTGAAAGGATAGATTTTTTTTTTTCATTTGCAGCATATCACCTTGAATATTCAGAAACTAAGTTATTCTGCTTCCCATGAAAATACTCCTCAGAAACAATTTTTCACACTAATCCTTGGCTAATCTCACACAAGAAATGGAAAGTGTCACTCATTTTTCTCTTATTAAATGCATTATTTCTGCAATGGGCATAATGACTTCTGAATTAAAATACTCATTTACTCCCACTGAAAAAGTCACATTTTCCAAAGTAATTTGTAAGTTTATTAAAGAGGATGTCTCAAAGAATGCCCAAAGCATAAATCTTTAAATTTCAGAATTCTGGATCAAAATAATTGGTTTTATTTCAAATGGCCCAAAATAAAACAGATTTTCCAAACTGGGGAAGAGTGTGTTCACACAGGGAGGCTTTGGGACTGTCAGTACCTGATGTCTCCCATTGTAAATTTCAACTCAAATTTCCATTTTTAGCGAATGGGAGAGACATTGTGTGAATAATTTCTTAAACTTCCTGCCTCAAATGTAGACATTTATACTTATATTCCATTTTCTGGCCACTAAATAAAACTAAGAGATCAGAACTTAAATGTCTTAAAGTTCCTTAAGAATCATAAAAAAACTATTACACCACCAAATGCCCAAAGCAAAACCAAAAGACTTTTGATTTCAACTCTATTGCCATATTTTTCCTTTAGATTATTATAAAAACAAAAAGTAGCCAAATGAAATTCTAAGTTCTACATAGAAATCAGGTCTAACATCTTGACCTTTTCTAAAGCTCTCTCTACAAATGAATTTAAACTGTGTTTCCAAAGCAATTTTTAAGGAAGGGCATTTTTTTAAAAAAGATTTTATTGGGGAATTGGGAAATTGGAACAAACAAGTTGCTGTCCCTTTGTTCTTCAGTCTAGTTGTGAAGAATGTCACTTCACTGGCCCATGTTGGTATTCTGATCATTGAGCTCTTCCCGGGTGAGGCACTCGCTCACCGGCCATTGGACAGCCGCTCATTGCGGCTCACAGCAGCTCATGACAGCTCACACCTGCTGCCGGCCAGCCCCACTGCAGCCTATGCTGTTGCTGGCAACTCATAGCAGCCCAGCTCCAAGTCGAGCTGTTGTTCACCATCTTAGTTGTGGAGGGTGCAGCATCACTGGCCCTCATGTAGGATCGGAACCAGAGCCCTGCTGCTCAGAGCTGGCGTCCCAAGCCAACTCCTAACCAACGCGCCACTCAGCTGGCCCTTAAGGAAAGGCATTTAAATTATATATTTGAAACTTGGAATCTCTCTAGTTCCTTAAATATATACGTATTCAATCAAATCAAAGAAACAGATGTAGATGTTGTATGAAGTATGACTCAGATTCCTATTGAGTTTCCTTTTTTGAGGAATGCAAACAACCTTGAGCTCACTAAATGAGAATAAGTAGGATCCTGAAATAAGTGTAACTAGTAGGAGAGTTGTCATTAAAATGCTGCACCAGAGGTTTGATTTGCATAAGACCTGATTACATTTAGTAGCTGCTCACGTATCTGTGCTAAATCAATGTCACTTCATCAACACACAGGTTATTTTTTCTGCTCATTTTAGAATGGTCTCAACTTCTAATTGAAAACTACAGCATTGCACATCCCGCATGTCCCTCTGTCAGATATTTTGTTTGTGCTAGTTTGTGGCTGAAAAGGGAGATCAGTCAAGTCTTATACAGCATTTCTAAGGTTGAGCAAGGCTTATATAATTTATCTCTTGAAAATGTTATCTATGAAAGTATCTGACATCTCTGCCACTGGAGACAAGTGCCATAGAGCCAATAGATTAACCAGAAATTAATAATAATAATAATAATAATAATAATAATAATAATAGCTAGCATTTATTGAGCAATTATTAACTGCCAGATCCTAAGCTAAATGCTGCTGAAGCATTTAATCTATCATTTAACCTTCTAGCAGCTAATGTTATTAACCTCATGTTTCCAGATAAGGAAACCAAAGCTTAAAGAAGTTATTTAATTTGCCCAGTATCATAGCTCCTCATTGGTAGAGTTAAGACTTAAACTTGAAAGTCCAAGCTCTTTGACCTATATTTCCCAGGAGCAGAATAACCAATGCTCTAAACTTGTGCAGACCCAAAAGTTAAAACTGAGCTCTGCTCTTAATAACACTGTTGAAAATTGAAATTCCAGAAGCAAGTCTACCTTGTTAGGACAAAATTCATTCAGAGATGTCATCAAAGTGCATTGTCATCTCAATGACACTAATCTCAGAATACAACTTCAGTCCCACCCAATCCCTGCCCCTCACCATTGCATCTTTGTTGCTCACATCCCAGACACTACCTGCTCCACCCTTACCTTCTAACCAAAGGAAGGAAAATTGATAGAAAGCCTTAGTGATGTCTTTTGTAATATACCAAAACTCAGCTTGTTTTAAGCATTTTTATTGTGGACACTGAAAACATAGTCAGGAAATGGTGATAATGTTGTAAGCTAGTAAAAATAATAGAACTAAAGAATTCCCAAAATTAGGGCTGCAGAAGTCCCAGGCATTCCTCTTAAAGGGCTCATGCATGAACTTACTTGCCAACAGACTCACTTGCTCTGAGCTCCAGAGCTGGGGCACCAACTTGAAAGGTACCAGGGACATACAGAGAGAAATTGAATTGTCCAGTTTCAGGGAAAGGGCTGGCAGAAGCCATTGTTTCTTTCTTCAGCCCTCCCCC
>NW_017731371.1:4087515-4099576 GCF_001890085.2 Hipposideros armiger
CTGAGCATGCACATGCAGGTAGACACTATATCTGAGTCACCATCAACTTAGCCAACACCTTTCACCCCACCCTAGTGATTCCCTGAAAACCAACCCCACCCAAGCTGCTTCCAATGGCTTTTCCATACAAATGGCCAGTCTTCACTCATGCTGCAGACTTCCTAAAATCTTTCAATGACCCACAAACCCAAAACAACCAGGATCTGGCCTCAGTATGCCTCATACCTTTTGCTAAGCAACCCCTAGACAGGCACTAGTGATAGCAAGCCTCATTTCACAGCTTAGCCTCTCCCAGGTACCTTCAAGCCCAGCACAAGTGGAAACTATCTTCATATCACTTTGTAGTTAATACTAAGTGTCCCCAAGCATGACAAAGGCACTGGCTGACATTGGCTTGCAACAGAGCCCCTCCCAAGAGGCTCCCAAACCAACACACCCAGTGGCCAGCTTCAGACCACACAAGAACACCATCTAACCACCTCCAGAAATGACACATCCAAGGACAGACCCAGCAGGTATCAAATCCGCGCTAAAGAAATTCCTGCTCTGTAGGGTCAGCCACTGCACAACAGCTCCTCCATTATAGTCATGGCCAGTCCTCACAACCAACTGGCCTGAGGGTCAATCCCTCCACTGACATGAAAACAGCAACCAAGGCTCAACTACAACAGAAGGGCACACACAACTCACACAAGGGACATTCCTGAAGCACCCAACCCAAATGACCAGCAAGGCTGCACCATTGGGCCCCCAGGACACCTGCTACATAAGGCCACTCTATCAAGACCAGGAGACATAGTAGCTCTACTTAATAGATAGAAACAAACACAGGGAGGCAGCCAAAATGAGGAGACAAAGAGACACATCCCAAATGGAAGAACAGACAAAAGCTCCAGAAAAAGAACTAAATAAAATAGAGATAAGCAATCTACCAGAGGCAGAGTTCCAAACACTGGTTATAAGCATGCTCATTGATAGCAGTGAGAACTTCAACAAAAAGTTAGGAAACATAAAAACAGAAACAGAAAACAAAAAAGAAATGCAGAATACAATAAGAGAAATGAAAAATACACTAAGGGGGGCCGGCCGAGTGGTGCATTGATTAAGAGTTGGCTTGGGACGCCAGCTCTGAGAAGCAGGGCCCTAGTTCAGGTCCCACATTAGGGCCAGTGACACTGCACTCTCCAAAGCTAAAATGGTGAACAACAGCTCAACGTGGAGCTGGGCTGCCATGAGTCGCCGGTGATGGCGTAGGCTGCAGTGAAGTTGCAGTGGGTTGCCATAAGCTAACGTGAGTGGCTGGCAGCTGGTGTGAGCAGCCAGCAGCCAGTATGAGCTGCCAAGAACCTCCTTGAGCGGCCGTCCAGTGGCCAGCGACCCATCTGCCTCACCTCGGAAGAGCGCAATGATAATACCAACATGGGCCAGTGAAGCAATGTCCTCCACAACTAGACTGAAGAACAAAAGGACAGCAACTTGTCTGTTCCCTTTTCCCGCTTCCCCAACACTGTTCCTTCCCCCAATTCCCCAATAAAATCTTTTAAAAAAAAAAAAAAAAAGAAAAAATACACTAAGGGAATCAACAGTAAATTAGGTAAAGCAAAGAATTGAATGAGCAATTTGGAAGATAAGATAGAAATAAACACTCAATCAGAATGGAAAAAAAAATCCAAAAAAAATTAGGATAGTTTAAGGGGCCTCTGCGACAATGTCAAGCATGCCAACATTAGCATCATAGGGGTGCCACAAGGAGTAGAGAGCAAGGAATTGAAAACCTATTTGAAGAAACAATGACAGAAATCTTCCCTAACCTGGTGAGAGAAATAGACAAACGAGCCAGGGAAATGTAGAGAGTTCCAAACAAGATGAACCCAAACAGGACCACTCCAAGATACATCATAATTAAAATGCCAAAGGTTAAAGACAAAGAGGGAATCTTAAAACCAGCAAGAGAAAAGCAGTTAGTTACCTATAAGGGAGCTCCCATAAGACTGTCAGCTGATTTCTCAACAGAAATTTTGGAGGCCAGAAGTGATTGGCACAAAATATTTAAAGTGATGCAAAACAAGGACCTACAACCAAAATTACTCTACCCAACAAAGCTATCATTTAGAATCGAAGGACAGATAAAGAGCTTCCCAAACAAGAGAAAGCTAAAGGAGTTCATCACCACCAAACCAGCATTACAAGACATGTTAGAGGGACTCCTTTAAGACGGAATAAACAGAAGATCAAAATTATGAATAATAAAATGGCAATAGCTACATATCTATCAACAATTACTTTAAATGTAAATGAATTAAATGCTAAAAATCCAAAGACATAGGGTGGGCCTGAGGCAGCTTAGCAAAAGACCCAGGTCCCACTAGGCCTATTGGTCTATTGGTGCAGCCACTATGGAAAACAGTAGGGAGGTTCCTCAAAAAAGTAAGAATAGAGCTACCTTATGACCCAGCAATTCCACTCCTGGGTATTTATCCAAAAAAATCCAAAACACTAATCTGAAAAAATATTCGTATATGCACCCCTATGTTTACTGCAGTGCCATCCACAATAGCCAAGATATGGAAACAACCAAAATGTCCATTAATAGACGATTCGATAAAGAAACAGTGGTCCATTTATACAATGGAGTATTACTCTGCTATAAAAAAGAATGAAATCTTACCATGTGCAACAACATGAATGGACCTAGAGGGTATTATGCTAAGTGAAATAAGTCATACTGAGAAAGACAAATACCGTATGATCTCACATATATGTGAAATCTAAAGGACAGAATAAATGAGCAAACAAAACAGAAATAGACTCAGAGATACAGAGAAAAAACTGATGGTTGTTAGATGGAAGAGGGGATTAGTGGGTGGGGGAGAAGATGAAGGGATTAGAAAGTACAAATTGGTAGTCACAAAATAGTCATGGGGATGTGAAATACAGTATGGGGAATACAGTCAATAATGTTGTAAAGATTATGTTGGGTGCCAGATGGGCACTGGACTTATTAGGGGGATCAATTCATAGATTGTGTAGATGCCTGACCACTATGCTGTACACCTGAAGCTAATGTAGAATAATATTGAATGTCAACTATAATTAAATATATATGTGTGTGTGTGTGTGTGTGTGTGTGTGTGTGTGTGGTCATGGGATATAAGTACAGCATAGGCACATAGGGAATATAGTCAATTGGTATTATAACAGTTATATACAATGTCAAAGGGGTAGTAGACTCAGGGGGTGTTTATCACTTTGCGAGGGGTGCAAATGTCTAATCATTATGTTGTTTTTTACACCTGCAACCAATACAAATAATAATAATAATAAGGCATAGGGTGGTTGAATGGATAAGAAAACAAGACCCTTACAAATGCTGCCTCTAAGAGATTCACTTCAGATTGAAAGACACACACAGACTGAAAGTAAAAGGATGGAAAAAGATATTTCATGAAAATGGAACCAAACAAAAAAAAGAACCTGGGGTAGCAATACTTATTCCCGACAAAATACCACACCTTAAAATAAAGACTATAACAAAAGCCAAAGAACGACCCAGTAATTCCACTTCTAGGTATTTACCTGAAGAAACCCAAAACACTCATTTGAAAAGACATATGCATCTATATGTTCACTGCAGCATTATTTACAATAGCCAAGATATGGAAACAACTGAAATACCCATTAATTGGGGTGTTCATCAATAGGTGAATGGATAAAGAAGTAGTCGTACGTATATACAATGGAACATTACTCAGTCATTAAAAAAAAAAAAGAATGAAATCTTGCCGTCTGCAACAACATGGATGGATTTAGAGGGTATTATGCTGAGCGAAATAAGTCAGACAGAGAAAAACAAATACCATATGATTTCAATAATATGTAGAATCTGAAAAACAAAATAGATGAACTAACAAAACAGAAACAAACTCATAGATATAGGGAACATTTTGATGGTTGCCAGATGGGACGGGCATTTAGAAATGGGTGAAAGAGGTGAAGGGATTTAAAAGTACAAATTGGTATTTACAAAATAGTCATGAGGATGCAAAGTATAGCATATGGAATATAGTCAATAATATTGTAATAACTGTGTATGGTGTCAAATGGGTACTAGAATTATTGGGTGATCACTTTGTAAGTTATATAAATGTCTGATCATTATGCTGTACACCTGAAACTAATATGATATTGTTTGTCAACTCTAATTGAAAAAAATAATTATTTAAAAACCAGAATTCCCCAAATTATTATGAAGCTATGTATGAATAGCACTAAATACAAACATGTCTTACCATACACACAGATATACTTACATACATTAACACTAAGCTACTGAAGATCTTCACAACGAGAAATCAACCAACATGCAAATGGAGGGCTTCTGTTGTATGTGGCTAGAGTCCCAGTTCCACCCACACTCTGCTGGAAGCAAGACATTTGTGTTTATTATACATCTCTAAGAAATATTTTTAAACTCAAATACTGTGAGCCCTAACCTTGGTCAGAATGGTGAGGCTCTTCTCCTGATGGAAAATACTATCTAGAGGACAGTCTATCTAGAAGATATTATTCTTGAATCTATCTAAAGTCCTGAAAGAAATAAGGTTTCCAAATTATTCCATCTCATGTGCTGTTCACTGAATTGCCAGCATTCACACAGAAGTCATATGTATAACAGAAAAAAAGTCGTGTTTTGATACTTCAACCTAAAATATCTGAACTCCAAATTAGTTCAGAACACATTTTGAATCACCCCTTTGTCTTTTCTGAGCCGCTCTGTTACAGCTCTGGGTACAGAGAAGTCACTCATTCATTTCACTCTGTCATTAAGGACTAATATTTCATTTACTTTGGCCTGGGGAAGGAAGACATTTGAATAATATTTGGATCCATTTTAGGCACTGATTAAAAAGAACAGAGTGTTTTAGTGAACAGTCAAAACAAGAGCCTTTTGCACATTAGACAGAGAAGGTGGGGTTGGAGTGAAGACCTCTTCCTTTGGCACTGTCCCTGCTGGTAGCTAAGTTTCTCCTCTCTCTCTCTCTCAGTGCCTCACTCCTCCCTTCTTTCATGCCCCCCAAATATGGAACCCATCCCTTTTGTCCCCTTCACAAATGCTGTGAGATGGATTTGAAGGTGTAACCAACCCTCCCTCCCCACGTCCACATTCTAATATGACTCTAGGTTTCTGTTCATGTCTGTTACTGTAAACACCATTTCCCTCATGCCTGGCCTCCAGCCTCTACCTCTAAAAGTCACCTTCATCACCATCTGATTAGTCTTCTCCCAAGAATAATTTCAGCCTCCGATGACTTGGCCTTACTAAAATGCAAAACTCTTCGCCACAGCATTGAAGTCCTTCTCCTTCAAGGTCCCTGAGGAACTACATGGCCCCCATCCAGATCATCCTGACAACTGAAAGCATGCTTCCAAACACACCCAGGGAGACAGCATCTCCCCAGAGAGACTGAGACAAGCCTCCACCCACTCTGCAGAAGCACGTGAGCAAGTCCGTTGGGGTCAAAGGCGGGGTCTGTTTCTAACCATGTCTATATGTACTTTTCTGGAGTGCATGTCACCTAATGAAAGCAGTTAGACTCTCATTCTCAGCTACATACAATTTTGTCCCAAAGCACATAAACTAACAGGAAAAGACACATAAGCATTAAAAAATTGAAAACTGGGGCCGGCCAAGTGGCGAGTTGGTTAAGAGCTGGCTTGGGACGCCAGCTCTGAGCAGCAGGGTCCCGGTTCGGATCCCACATATGAGCAGCAGTGACGCTGCACCCTCTACAGCTAAGATGGTGAATAACAGCTCGAGCTGAAGCTGGGGCTGCTGTGAGTCGCCAGCGATGGGGTAGGTTGCAGCCCCTGCTGCAGTGGGCTGCCATAAGCTACCGTGTGTGGCTGGCAGCCAGCGTGAGCGGCTGGCAGCCGGTGTGAGTTGCCAAGAGCCGCTGTGAGCAGCCGTCTGGTGGCCGGCGACCAATCTACCTCAGCTGGGAAGAGTGCAATGATAATACCAACATGGGCCAGTGAAGCAATGTCCTCCACAACTAGACTGAAGAACAAGAGGACAGCAACTTGTCTGTTCCCCTTTCCCCAATTCCCCAGCACTGTTCCCCTCCCCCAATTCCCCAATAAAACCTTAAAAAAAAATTTGAAAACTGTAAGGATGATATAGGTTTCCCTAAATTGCTAAGAGTTGTGCAGAAGAGGGTTCTCATGTGAAATGTACATTACTAGTCCTATTTTCCCTGAAGCCAAACTAGAAATCCTTATTCTCTAAATAAGTAAGTAGAGCAAATCCTGGCTCTGCCTTCTCCAACTTCCCAAATTTGATTAGTAGTCTTTTCTATTCTATTCATATCTTTATTTTCCAGATTCTGCGAAAGCTTGAGGATATTTTAGCTTTGGTATTTTTGAAAAATAACAACATTACTTCCTGGAAAGTAATGTAATATGCTCTAAACTTGGAACTCATCGAGAGGAAACACTGTTTTAATTATATTTGTAGCTTTGCTTTATAGCCAATTGCCTGGTCATTATTAGGGTAAGAACAGGATGGGAAAAGCATGCTGTGGAATGCTGGGATTTTAGACTTTCATCTTTTACCTACGATTTACCTACGACAATACGATTTGGAGAAAAGCCCTTAACCTACCCGAGTCTGAGTTTGCTCAACTGTTAAAGAGAAGTACTAATACCACTTATTTCACAGGATATTGTTGTGAAGACCAAATGAAATCATATATTACAGGGTGGCTTGTAAATGATAAGTACTGCCTAGTAGTAGTTATTATCACTCCCAAGTATGGGTTGAAAATTATAGAGTGAGTAAAAAATAAGAAGAAAAAGCTGAACAATTGCAAAACAAACATCTCAATCATGAATGACAGTGCCAAACCTGAAAAACATCTTATCCATCTGAAAACCTTCTTGTAGTATCTTTCTACAACAGAAGGAGAAAAAAGAAAAAAAAATATTTTTAAAATCTGGTATGTTGGATTTGGATTATATTCCACCAATTGCATTTGCCAAATCCAATAACAAATTGAATAAAAAAACTTTTGTTTTAAAACCATGTGATAGATATATATCAAAGTAATTTGTATCAGACTAACCTTTCAACTGAAAACAACTATAAAAGATGGATAGAGCTGGCCGAGTGGCACGTTGGTTAAGAGCTGGCTTGGGACGCCAGAGGGCCCCGGTTTAGATCCCACATATGAGGGCCTGTGACACTGCCCTCTACAGCTAAGATGCTGAACAGCAGCTCAACCTGGAGCTGGGCTGCCGTGAGTCACCAGCGATGGCGTAGGCTGCAGTCCCCTGCTGCAGTGGGTTGCCATGGGCTACCGTATGTAGCCAGCAGCCAGTGTGAGCAGCCAGCAGCCGCAGTGAGCTGCCGTCCAGAAGCCGGCGACTGATCTGCCTCATCCGGGAAGAGCGCAATGATGGTGCCAACTTGGGCCAGTGAAGCAACGTCCTCCACAACTAGACTGAAGAACAAAAGGACAGCAACTTGTCTGTTCCCCTTCCCCCAATTCCCCAGCGCTGTTCCCATACCCCAATTCCTTAATAAAAATCTTTAAAAAAAAAATGGATAAAATAAAAAACAGATAAAATAGAGTCAATAGAGATCAAATAAATTAGCTAGAATTTGAATGGCTAAATCCCAAAGAGAAAACAAAAGTGTACACGCATTGTGATAATCTTGACAATTAGTCTCCACATTCTCCCCTCATACCATTTTCTGATTTACTGCACAAGAACAGAGCAAAACTGAAAGCAGTGACTTAGAACATGCAGCAGTCTCATTGAAGACACTGATTAATTGATTGATTGCTGAATTTAAGGATTCCAAAGATGAATTTAATAGCAGATTAAAGAGAGAAAAATGGTCATTGATAAACTTGAAGATAGGTCCTTAGAAATGTCCAGATTGAATCATGAACAGAAAAATGGAAGGAAATTACAGAAAAGAGCATAAGAGACTGAGTGACACCTGATTAAGTGTTTTAACACACATATAATTGGAATCCCAGAAGGAGAGGGGAAAGAATGGGGCACAAGCAATATTTGAAGACACACATTACCAATACGAGAAATGAAATGGGAGATATTCCTACAGATATTACAGATACTTAAAAAGATAAGAGGATATTATGAAAAGCATAATGTTCATGGATTAGAGTCTCAATGTTGTAAAGATGTCGTTTGTCCCCAAATTAATCTAAAGATTCAATACAATCATAATCAAAATTCCAGAAAGACATTTTGTAGGAATTTAATAAAGTATCTTAAAATGTACATAGAAAAACACAAAGGACCAAGTGTAGCAAAGACAATTTTAGAGAAGAAGAACAACACTGGAGAACTTATACTGGGAGATATAAAGACTAACATAAAATTGTAATAATTAAAATAATGCATTATTGGCACAAGGAGACACAACAGATCAATAAAACTGAGTCCAGAAACTAATGCACACATATATAATCAACCTCTGCCATACAACAATGAAAAAGCTACTACTACTACTATTACTATTCACAACAAGATGAACCCCAGAAACATAATACTGGTGGGAAAAAGCCAGGCATGAAAGAATGCATGTTAGGATTCAATGTATATAAAGTTCAAACACAGGCAAAATTAATAGAAGTCAGACAGAAGAGGTGATGGAAGTCAGAATGGTGGTTACATTTAGGGAAACATAATAACTTGAAAGAGCAATGGTGCAACTGATCACTCTATCTAAACTTGACTATGTCATTTAAAAGTAAGGATGAAACAAGCAAAAAGGGAGAGAACTACGCATACTTGACTCCACCCTCCCCACCATACCACAGAGGCCACTGGCAAATCTTTCAGAGCATGAGATCAAACTACAGTCTCCCAAGTTGAGAAGACAAAAGGAGGAAAAATCAATCGTTCCATAGCAGCTGGGCAGGTTAGATAAAAACCTGTCACAAATATCCTCTAATCCCTACAGGTTTTCACATCTTTGTATTTGAACAGAAGGGGGGAAAAAAAGGAACTGCAACAATCTAAACTAAATAGAATGTTTTAATGTCAACTAAAAGATTATGTCCACCCCCAAATCCACCTCCTTATTCAGATGAGTGAATGGAATTGCCTGAAGCAATCGATTTTCAAACAATAATTAAAATCTAATGGAGTTAATCAGTTTCACATAGAACTATAAATTTCACCCAAAGACATGATAAATTGCTGAATAAGAATATCTGACCACTCATCAACTCAATTTTTAAAAATACAGATTTCATTTTCTGACAATGTTATTCATTTTAACTAAGAGAAATATTCATACTGTGTGAAGTGCTGGATATTTTATTCTAAAAGGGGAGGAAAAGAAAATCATTTGGTTCTTTATGGGGGTCAAATTATACATCAAATAAAGTATGAAGTTCCTTCACCAGATACATTTCATAAAGTTAAATGAATCTTTCAAGATTATGCTGACAATAGAGTCTTCAGTCTTTGTTATAATATAGTCTACGACCTCTCTAATAAGGATAATAATGTATCATCAAAAAATGCTGCTAATTGAAAACTGTAAGTCTAATTAACCAGGGATGTGACCATGCATAACATATTATTAATAGAATTTTTAGATTACATTACACCAACTGCTACCCAGGAAAAAAAAAAAAAAAACTACAAGGACAGTTCAGTAGTTCAAAGACTCTTCACATCCATTTTGGCAAAAGTTACTGATGATATTTTCCTTTCATTAAACTGTAGGCTTCATAGCAAAATGACTTAAAACCAGAAGAAGAAAGTAGAGCCAGATTTAAAAGATGGGTCATGGGGAAGCTACTAGGGATCCAATCTATAAAAGGCCCTTAAATAAGCCTGGAAGACATCTGAAACATGGTGCCAATTAATTCATTCATGTTTTCACTTCAAACTCTTTACATAATGGATAAAATGTAAATTGGTCCCACTCCCAATGAATTAGTTCCCTCTAATGAAAAATATAAATACTTTGTCCTAGTACTTACCTCTTTCCATTGAGTATTTTGCGATGTACACATGCACATTCAGGAAGCTTGAAGAACTCTACAGTTTCTCTAGCCAAACCCCAAAACAGCAAGCTGATAGTTACTGTGATAGTTTCTGGGTGTCAGCAGTCATGGCTAAGCAAAATTTCAACACTAAAAGACCATGTGGTACCGGATTATCTCCAGAGGAAAATGGATCTATTTTATTATCTAAATTCTAAATCTCATGCAGCCAGCCTCTGTTAGCAGCTTTGCCTCTTTCAGGCACCTCCAAGTCCAGCACAAGTAGAAACCATCTGCAAATCACTTTGTAGCTAATACTAAATGGCCCCAGGCAAGGTACAGGCACTGTCTGACCTTCCTGCAACACAGCCCCTCTCAAGAAGCCCCAGAACTAACATTCCTGGTGCCCAGCTTCAGACCACACCATAGCACCACCCAACAATTTCCACAAATGACACACCCAAAGGGCAGACTGGGCAGCTACAAGAGCCCTGCTAAAGCAAATCCTGCACCATAGGGTCAGCCCCTGCACAACAGCTCCTCCACTATAGTCATAGTCAGTCCTCACAACCCATCAACCTGAGGGTGAATCCCTCCCATTGGTATGCAAACAAAACCCAGGTTCAACTACAACAGAAGGGCACACACAAGGGACATACCTACAGTACCAATCTCAGGTAACCAGGGAGACTACACCACCAGGCCCCAATGAACACCTACTACATAATGCCACTCTACCAAGACTTAGAGACATAGCAGCAATAGCTAATACATAGAAACAAATACAGAGAGGCAGCCAAAAATGGAGACACACACAAAAAAAAACATGTCTCAAATAAAAGAACAGAACAAAACTCCAGAAAAAGAACTAAACAAAATGGAGACAATCAATCTACCATAGGCAGATTTCCAAACACTGATTATAAGGATGCTCAATGATCTTGGTGAGAACGTCAAGAGATAGAAAACAGAAAAATGATAGAAAACATTTTTTAAAAGTAAGAAATGAAGAATACATAACAGAAATAAAGACTACATTACAGGGAACCAACAGTAAATGTGGTGAAGCAGAGGATCACATCAGTGATTTGGAAGATAACATAGAAAAAACACCCAATCAGAACAGCAAAAAGAAAAAGAATCCAAAAAAATGAGGATAGTTGAAGGGGCCTCTGGGACAATGTCAAGCATACAAATATTCACATCATAGGAGTACCAGAAGGAGAATAGAGAGAGCAAGAAATTGAAAACCTATTTGAAGAAATAAAGACAGAAAATTTCCCTGACCTGGTGAAGGAAATAGACATACAAGCCCAGGAAGCACAGAGAGTCCCAAAGAAGATGAACCCAAACAGGCCCACACCAAAACACATCATAATTAAAATGTCAGAAGTTAAAGACAAAGACAGACTCCTAAAACCAGCAAGAGCAAAGCAGTAGTTAGTTACCTACAAGGGAGCTTTCATAAGACTGTCAGCTGATTTCTCTACAGAAACTTTGCAGACCAGAAGGGATTGGCATGGAATATTCAAAGTGATGAAAAGCAAGAGCCTACAACCAAGATTACTCTACCCAGCAAAACTGTCATTTAGAATCGAAGGACAAATAAAGAGCTTCTCAGACAAGAAAATACTAAAGGAGTTCATCACCACCGAACCAGTATTATAAGAAATGTTCAAGAGACTTCTTTAAATGGGGCTAGCCGAGTGGCTCAGTTGGTGAAGAGCTCGCTCAAGAGTGCAAGCTCTGAACAACAGGGTCGCTGGTTAGATTCCAGGCCTGAGCTGAGCTGCCGCTGAGCTGTCAACAGGTGGCAGGATGGCCCAGCTAAAAAAAAAAGAGAGAGAGACTTCTTTAAGAAGAAGAAGGAGGGTTGGCCGAGTGGCGCGATGGTTAAGAGCTGGCTTGGGACACCAGAGGAACCCGTTTCGGATCCCACATATGAGGGCCAGTGACACTGCCCCCTACAGCTAAGATGCTGAACAACAGCTCAACCTGGAGCTGGGCTGCCATGAATCGCTAGCGACGGC
>NW_017731371.1:4101781-4103035 GCF_001890085.2 Hipposideros armiger
GACAGCAACTTTTCTGTTCCCCTTCCCCCAATTCCCCAGTGCTGTTCCCATCCTCCCAAATCCCCAATAAAAAAAAATCTTTTAAAAAAAACAAATAAAAGAGTATCCAGACCAAGATGGCTTACTGTGAGCATCTTAAAATCTCCTCCTCTCAGCAGCTAAGCACTGAAATTATAGATTAAATACAATGGATATAGAGGTAGATATGTAAACACAGATTTTGTTGAAGGCAAGAAAATAAAATCTTATGGGTTAGAAATAAAGAGGGACTCAGTAATAAACAGATATTTAAGCCTCATGGCTGAAAGGGATTTGGGTCAGGGTTTGGGATACTGAGCCTAGGGCCTCAACGATCTCATGGGATTGCTATCAAATGTATCCCATGCAAGACAGGTGGCTCAAACCAGGAGTTAAATGACCAAAACTACCTCTGCGCTGTTGTGGCTGGGGAAGGAGCAGAATCTCCTACAGATCACAGAGCCCAGGCCTATTTCATGCACAGGACAAAGTCCATGTTCACTTCAGCTGCACAAAGCAAGATCCCACACTGAACAACCAACGGAAGATCCGTTCCATAGGGGCTGGAATGGAGGGGGTTTTATGAACTAAAATCTAAGGTGGCTCTGTTCATTGAGCTACAGCTAATTTTGATTCTTTTAAAATAAACAATAAATAATAAAATAAAAACAAAAATTTTAAAAATTAAGCAGAAGTTTCAGAACATGAAGAAACCAAAAGACTAATCCAAAAGTACTTCAGTTGCCCTTTGATTCTCTGTCATCATGCAACATGGAAGCAAAAAATCAGATATTACCCACTAGTTTAGTCCTCTGTGAACTGTATTTTGCTTCAGATGAAAAAGTCAAAGTGGACTCTCATCTCCACCATATATTTAAAGAATAAAGAAAAAAGGTTTTTCCCACAACCAAGAGATAACTTCAAATTGGGGCAGTGCTCTAACTCATTTTGTAACCCTTCCCAGGGTAATGACAAATCAGCAATACCCATGTCCTCTTGTGAAGCATTTTTGGTGAGGATGGCTCTCTCTGTCCTGTAGTATCAAAATTAAATTGAAAGTTGGAATCATTTTTGGAGAGAGATTTTTTTTTTTTAAGATTTCATTGGGAAATTGGGGGAGGGGAACAGCGTTGGCGAATCAGGGAAGGAGAACAGACAAGTTGCTGTCCTTTTGTTCTTCAGTCTAGTTGTGGAGGACATCGCTTCATGGGCCCATGTTGGTATTGTGATCATTGC
>NW_017731371.1:4103533-4105566 GCF_001890085.2 Hipposideros armiger
AGCAGCCGCAGTGAGCGGCCGTCCAGAAGCCGGCGACTGATCTGCCTCGCCTGGGAAGAGCGCAATGATGGTGCCAACTTGGGCCAGTGAAGCAAGGTCCTCCACAACTAGACTGAAGAACAAAACGACAGCAACTTGTCTGTTCCCCTTCTCCTAATTCCCCAGCACTGTTCCCATGCCCCAATTCCCAATTTAAGGAAAAAAAAGATTTAAAAATATGAATAATAAAATGGCAATAACTACATATCTATCAATAATTACTTTAAATATAAATGGATTAAATGCTCCAATCAAAAGATAGGGTGGCTTAATGGATAAGAAAACAAGACCTTACATATGCTGCCTAGAAGAGACTCACTTCAGATCGAAAGACCCACACAGACTGAATGTAAAGGCATGGAAAAGATATTTCATGAAAACAGAAACAAAAAAAAGCTGTAGAAGCAATACTTATACTAGACAAAATAGACTTTAAAACAAAGGCTATAGGGGCGGCTGGGTGGCTCAGGTGGTTAGAGTGAGTGCTCTTAACAACAAGGTTGCCAGTTCGATTCCCGCATAGGATGGCACGTAATGTTGTCATTATGGATGATGAAATCATTTTCACATTTCATGTTAATGTGTTGTTTGTGATCCATAATTTACAGCACAGTTTAAAACAAACCTTCTCTCAACCATAGCTCACACCAGACTGACTGCACCGAACAGGTTGAAACTGTCACACACTGTTACTAAGGTTGGACATACTGCTTCCCATATTGAAGATCCCTGCATTTCTGTTGGATGGCACTCAGCAGCAGCATTCATGGTGTTTTATGATCACAACAGAAAGACTCTGTGTCACACATTGCTTCTGGTACGGCAAATTCTGTCAAATATAAACATGACAGTGTGTCCTCATCCACCTTACTCACCAAATCTGGCACTGTGCAACTTCTGGCTTTTCCCCAAAGTTGAAATGACCATGAAACATAAATGCTTTGAATCGATGCAGGACGTTGAGGCAGCCACGACAGCACAACTAAAGACACTCACGAAAGAGGACTTCCAGAACTGCTTCAGAAAGTGGCAAGAACATTAGGATAAGTGTGTTCGAAGAGAGGGGAAGTATTTTGAGGGGGATTAATGGCAATGTGTTTTTCACTGTAATAATTTTTTTTAATTTAAACATTCACCATATTGTTTGATCACACCTTGTACAATGGAATTATTATTCAGCCATAAAAAAGAATGAAATTTTGCCATCTGCAACAACTTGGATGGCCCTAGAGGGTATTGTGCAGATTGGAGTAAGTGAGACAGAGAAAGACAAGTGTCATATGGTTTCACTTACATGTGGAATCTAGAGAATAGGAAAAACTAACAACAGAAACAAGCTCATAGATAGAGAAAATTTTGGTGGTTGCCAGGTTGGGGTTAGGGGTCTGGGAGGATGGGTAATGGGGGGAGGGGATTAAGAGGTATAAATTCATAGCTACAAAATAGTCATGGGAATGTAGAGTATAGCATGAGGCATATAGTCAGTATTGTAATAACTAGGCATGGTGGTAGATGGGTGCTGGATTTATCAGGGTGATCACTAGCTAAGTTATATATATATGTGTAATCACTGTTGTACACCAGAAACTAATATAATAATGCAAGTCAACTGTAATGAAAAGATATAAACAATTAAAAAGAAACAGGGAAAACAAAAGAAAGTCCAACCATACATACATACATAAATAATAAATAAATAAATAAATAAATAAATAAATCCTAATAAGTAAACTGCACTACAAGAAAATGGAACTCATTTTGCCAACATTAAAAGAGTATCCAGAGCCGGCCGAGTGGCGCGATGGTTAAGAACTGGCTTGGGATGCCAGAGGTCCCCGGTTCAGATCCCACATATGAGGGCCAGTGACACTGCCCTCCACAGCTGGGCTGCCATGAGTCGCTGGCGACGGCGTAGGCTGCAGCCCCTGTGGCAGTGGGTTGCCATGGGCTACCATGTGTAGCAAGCAGCCGCAGTGAGCGGCCGTCCAGAAGCC
>NW_017731371.1:4109123-4114851 GCF_001890085.2 Hipposideros armiger
GCATATGCTGTTTACAAGAGACTCATCTCAGATCAAAAGACACATACAGACTGAAAGTAAAGGGATGGAATAACATATTTCACACAAATGGAAATAAGAAAAAAGCTGCAGTAGCAATACTTATTTTGAACAAAATAGACTTTAAAATGAAGACTACAATAAAAGACAAAGAAGGGCACTATATAATAATAAAAGGATCAATTCGACAACAGGACATAACCCTAGTAAACATCTATGCACCCAACATAGGAGCACCTAAATATATAAAACAGATTTTGACAGACATAAAGACAGAGATCAACAATAACACTATCATAGTAGGGGACTTCAATACCCCGTTATCACCAGTGGACCTCCAGACAGAAAATCAACAAGGAAACAGTGGCCTTAAATGACACTTTAGACCAGCTGGATTTAATCGATATTTTTAGAGCATTTCACCCCAAAGCAACAGAATATACATTCTTCTCTAGTGCACATGGAACATTTTCCAAGATAGACCACATGTTAGGCCACAAAACAAGTCTCAATAAATTTAAAAAGATCAAAATCACATCAAGCATCCTCTCTGACCACAATGCTATGAAACTAGAAATCAACTATAAGAAGAAATCTGGAAAGCACACAAATACATGAAGGCGGAATAACATGCTACTAAATAGCAAGTGGGTCAAAAATGAGATCAAGGAGGAAATCAAAAGATACCTCGAAACAAACGAAAATGAAAACACAACAACCCAAAATCTATGGGATGCAGCGAAAGCAGTCCTAACAAGGAAATTCATAGCAATGCAGGCCTATCTAAAGAAACAAGAACAATCTCAAATCAACAGACTATCTTTATACCTAAGGGAACTGGAGAAAGAACAGCAAAACAAGCCTAAAGAGAGTACAAGGAAGGAAATATTAAAGACCAGAACAGAAATAAATGATATAGAGACCAAAAAAAAACAATACAAAAGATCAAAGAAAGCAAGAGCTGGTTTTTTGAAAAGATAAACAAAATCGACAAACACTTAGCCAGACTCACCAAGAAAATGAGAGGACCCAAATTTATAAAATCAGAAATGAAAGAGGAGAAGTGACAACACATACCACAGAAATACAGAAAATTTTAAGAAAATACTATGAGCAACTATATGCCAACAAAATAGACAATCTGGAAGAAATGGATAAATTTCTAGAAGTATACAATCTACCAAGTCTGAACCAAGAAGAAACAGAAACTCTGAACAGACTGATTACTACCAAAGAAATTGAATCAGTAATCAACAAGCTTCCAACACACTAAAGTCCTGGACCAGATGGCTTCACAGGTGAATTTTACAAAACATTCAAATATGAATTAATACCTATTCTCCTCAAACTATTCAAAAAAATACAGGAGGGGAGGCTCCCAAGCACTTTTTATGAGGCCACTATTATTCTGATCCCCAAATCAGACAGAGATTACAAAAAAAGAAAACTACAAGCCAATATCCCTAATGAACATAAATGCAAAAATCCTCAACAAAATACTAGCAAACCGAATTCAGCATCACATTCAAAAGATCATACACCACAATCAAGTGGGATTCATTCCTGGTATGCAAGGTTGGTTCAATATCCACAAATCAATTAATGTAATACATCACATTAACAAAATGAAAAATAAAAATCATATGATCATATCAATAGATGCAGAAAAAGTATTTGACAAAATCCAGCACCCATTTATGATAAAAACTCTTAGCAAAATGGGAATAGTGGGATCATACCTCAACATAATAAAGGCCATATATGATAAGCCCACAGCAAACATCGTACTCAATGGGGAAAGGCTAAAAGCTTTCCCCTTAAGATCACGAACAAGACAAAGCTGCCCACTTTCACCACTTCTATTCAACATAGTTCTGGAAGTTCTGGACACAGCAATCAGACAAGAAAATGAAATAAAAGGCATCCNCTCACAGCAGCCCAGCTCCAGGTTGAACTATTGTTCACCATCTTAGCTGTAGAGGATGCAGCGTCACTGGCCCATGTGGGATTCGAACCAGCGGCCCTGCTGCTCAGAGCTCGCACTCCCAAACCAACTCTTAACCAATGAGCCACTCGGCCGACCCAAGAAATGTTTCTTAATGGAAATTCTGAAATCACTACATGTTTCCTTTGTTGAAATAAATATTTTACAATTTTATTTCTGGTAAAGGTGTATATAAATCTTAGTGTGAATTGCACTAGCAAAAGAAACAACTATAACAAATTGTTACATTTACTTGCTTCCCACAAGGAAAACATATGGGAAAGGTTAGAAGGCTTCAATTCTTTAAACAAAAATTTGACCGAAGAGCTTCTGAAGCAATCCACTTTTTGATGTGTTATTTTGATAGGTTTTTTTTTTTAATTTGGTCAGCAAGTAGACAAGATTTGTTTGAGGCAAAACATATATTTTTTTACTTATTGCAGTAAAATAAAGACAATAGTTCATGATGCACTACAAAGAACTTTTAAAGTAAGTGTTTAAGATCCTTAGAAATGTAAAAGTGGGATTAGGGTTCATAAAATAAAAGCAAGTCATGAAGCAAGAGAAACCTAGAAATGAACATTGTAAACACTGAAATTTAAACATTCAATATCTTGTATAATGTATTGGGTACAGGCAAAAAGAAAATTTCTAAATTAGAAGATGGAACTGAGGAACTCTCTCAAAATATAAGATAAATGCCGAGAATTATATAAAGCTGAAGAAAGACATGAAACCTCAGTTGAAAGCCCACTAAGCCCCAGGTAAGATACACTTATTTTTAAAATCCGCACTGCTTGTGCTGCATAGCCAGGGAAACGCCTGGCTGGCATGCTCTGGCTCCAACTGGCTGCTCACTGAGACACGGGAGTGCATGAGCCGCCTTCGGTCCATGCTCTCCGCACTGTGCATGCAGAGTTGCCAGGCTGGCGATTGGCTGTCAGGCTTCTCGGCCTGATCTGCGAGCGGCTGATGGGACAGGCTGAGACTGGGAGTTTTCGTGGGAGTGTTGGGCTGGGAGCTGTGCACCTGCGTGATTCAGCCGGGGCTTTCCTGGCAGGTTTGTGTGGGCTGGATGCCGGTGCAGGAGTGCATGCTGCTCTGACTTGGTGGGGGCCACTGACCACACCCCATGGTGCCTTGGAGGCCTGCCCCACCCTAGAGCTGTGTTGCCAGGGGGCACCCTGAGCCCCTGGTGCCTGGTCCCCACCTCCACAGGCCACAGAGGGTTTTTTGCAGCAGCAGACAGCCCGCAGCAACCTGTGAGGATGTTTGGTGGTGAGCATGGTTCCAGAGCACACAGCAGCTAATTGCGGGACGCTCACTGCAAGCCTGAGAGGGAGGCTGGCGCATGATGCACTGAGCCCTTCCCCCCAGTAAAGCTGGTGCTGAGTCGCCCAGAGACTCTATTACTGAGCAAGTGGTCTGCAGATTAAAGTGGGTGGAGAGCTTTTTTTTTTCCTTCTTTTTTCTTCCCCCTTCTTTTCTTTATCATTATTTTTGGCTTTTCTTTCTCTTTCATCTTTTTGTTCCTTTTCCTTCTTTTCTTTCTTCTGTTTTTTTTTTTTTTTTGGTCGTATTTTCTCAGACTTGTTTATCTGGATGCTACTTTGGTCACTGCTTTTCTGTCTTGTTACCCTGTTTTTGTGTTTGTGTTGGTGTCTCTTTTATATACTTTTGTTTCTCCTATCTGATCATTGCTTATCCAGTTTCTGTGGGAGTGTATTTGGTTTTTGATGTTGGGTTGCCTTGCTTTGTTTTTGTTTTATGAAGTGGACGTGGACCTAGCACTGGTGCAGGAGCTGAGGCTACACTGTAGACACTACTGACCACAGCCTTTACGCGCCTGTATCACCACCTCTCCCACCTACAGCTGCATTGCAGGGCAATCGTGGTGCTGGGGTGATAGGCCCCACCCCCACAAACTGTAAAAAAGTTTTTTTACAACAGAAGGTGGTCTGCAGAGCCCTGGGGTCATCTTCATTGTGTTCAGTAACCACAAACCTGCACCACAGCCACTCAGGAGCAGCTTTCATGAATCTATGAGCACAAGGTGGAGGCTGGCTGCAGTGCCATTGGGATGCTATAGAAGGGGTCACAGTCCAGGTATTGGTGTAAGACCTGAATCTGCATTAACATCTTAAAAACTACCAATCATGTCTCATAACTCACTTGAACTCCATCCTGCCAAGCTAGTGCCACATCGCAGAGGAACCCTCAACACCTGGTCAAATAGCCAGGCACACGTCTCTAAAGAGCCTCTTTCAATAGGTGGGTCTTACCGGCATCTGACAAGTGGCAACAGGCCTAGGGGGCCCTGGGCCTTTTCCTAAAATACCTCAGGACCAATACAGGGGACAGCCAGCTTCAGTTCACACAGAGACCATCCCACATGACCCCAGGTCCAGCACGGGCAGCAGCCAACTGCGTACAGCCTTGAGGCACTTACCAGGTAGCTATGGACCGGGAACAGGCAGGTCTGAAATGATTCTGAGTGGGAGCCCCGCCCAAGATACACCAGAACCAATATACCCAGAGGCCAGTGTTAGACAAAACCAGAGTACTGCCTGGTTGAACCTACAAGTGCTACTCTCGAAGGACATTTTCCACAGGCACAGAGCCCACAGTGGCCAAGCCTCCTCTGAGGGGGTCAACCTCCACAGAGCATCTCATACACTGTGAACAGAGCTAATTCTCCCAGTTAATTAGTCTGAGGGTCAATCCCACCCTCTGACAAGCCAAAAGCAATTAAAGAGCAACTTCAACAGCAACACCTCTGGAACACACAGGACAGGAGAATACAGAGACTGTGCAATCCAAATATAAAGAACACATACTACAAGAGCACCCAGCAATGACTGAGAAGCATAGGTGATCTACCTAATACATTGAAGCAATCACAGAGCAACAGCCAGAATGAAGAAACAAAAAAACATGTCCCATGTAAAAGAGCAGAAGAAACCTCTAGAAATGGAACTAAATGAAACAGAGGTATCCAACCTTTCAGAGACAGAGTTTAGAACACTGATGATAAGAAGGATTAAGGAACTTAGTGAGGACACACAAAAATAGAGAAATTATAAAAAACAACAAGTTAGAACTAAAAAATACAAAAACTGAAATGAAGAACACACTTGAAGGAATCACCAGTAGATTAGATGAAGCAGAGGATCAGATCAGTGATTTAGGAGACAAAATAGCAGAAATCACCCAGTTGGAACAACAAAAAGAAAAAAGAATAAAAAACAATGAAAACAGTTTAAGGGACCTGTGGGACAACATCAAGCGCAACAACATTCACATCACAGGAATACCAGGAGCAGAAGAGAAGAAGCAAGAGATTGAGAATGTATTTGAAGAAATAATGACTGACAACCTCCCTACCCTGGTAAAGGAAATCGACATACAAGCCCAAGAAGTGTAGAGAGTTCCAAACAAGCTGAACCCAAACAGGTCCACACCAAGACACATCATAGTTAAAATGGCAAAGGTTAAAGACAAAGACAGAATCCTAAAAGCAGCAAGGGAAAGACAGAAGGTTACATACAAAGTAACCCCTATAAGACTAACAGCTGACTTTTCCACACAAATACTGCAGGCCAGAAGGGAGTAGCAGGAAATATTCAAAGTGACACAAAACAAAGGCCTACAAGTAAGATTGCTCTACCCAGCACAGCTATCACCTAAAATTGAAGGAGAGATAAAGAGCTTCTCAGAAAAGAATAA
>NW_017731371.1:4118480-4140500 GCF_001890085.2 Hipposideros armiger
TTCACAGCAAAGGAAATCATCAAGAAAACAAAAAGGCAGCCTACTGAATGGGAGAAGATATTTGCCAATGATATATCTGATAAGGGGTTAATATCCACAATTTATAAAACACTCATTCAACTCAACACCAAAAAAAACAAACAACCCGATTAAAAAATGGACAGAGGATATGAAGAAGCATTTCTCTAAAAAGGATATACAGATGGCCAACAGGCATATGAAAAAATGTTCAACCTCACTAATCATTAGAGAAATGCAAATAAAAACCACCATGAGATACCACCTCACTCCAGTCAGAATGGCTATCATCAATAAATCAACAAACAACAAGTGCTGCCAGGGTTGTGGAGAAAAGGGAACCCTGGTGCAATGTTGGTGAGATTGCAGACTGGGTGCAGCCATTATGGAAATCAGTATGGAAGTATCTCAAAAAACTGGAAATGGAACTACTGTATGACCCAGCAACTCCACTCTTGGGTATCTATCTAGAGAAACCCAAGACCCTAATTCGAAAAAATATATGCACCCCTATGTTTATTGCAGCGCTATTTACAATAGCCAAGACTTGGAAACAACCGAAATGCCCATCGGTAGATGATTGGATTAAGAAACTGTGGTACATTTATACAATGGAGTATTACTCTGCTATAAAGAAGAATGAAATCATACCATTTGCAACAATATGGATCGACTTAGAGACTATTATGTTAAGTGAAAGAAGTCAGTCAGAGAAAGACAAATACCATATGATCTCACTTGTATGTGGAATCTAAAAAACTGAATGAACGAGCAATGTAAACAGAAATAGTCTCAGAGATATAGAGGAACAACTGATGGTTGCTAGTTGGGAGGCGGTTGGGGATGACAGAGAAGGGGAAGGGATTAGACAGCATAAATTGGTAACTACAATATTGCCACAGGAATGTGAAAGACAGTTCAAGGAATATAATTAATAATGTTGTAAATATTTTGTAGAGTGTCAGATGTCACATGTCTTGTTAGGGAGACCACTTAATGGATGGGGTAAAGGCTTGATCACTGCACTGTATACCTAAAGCTGATGTTGTATAATATTGTATGTCAACTATAAGTGAATATATATATAATCATGGGATGTGGAATATACTGTGGGAGTGGAGTCAATGAAATTGTAATAGATATTTATGAATGGGGGGGAGTGCGGCAACGGATTGGGGGAGGAGGGTTGTCACTTTGAGGGGTAAAAAGTGTAACTAGTGCACTGTATTGTACACCTGAAACTAACTTAAAAAAATAATAATAAAATTAAATTAAATCTGTACCTAGGCATACTGTCAGTAAAACAACAACAAAAATAAATAAATAAATATAAAATAAAGTGAAAGCCCTAAAAGCTTCCAAAGAGAAAAGGCACTGTCTAGCAAAGAATTACAGTCAGATTAGACATCCTATAATTGCAACATCAGAAAAAAAAATTCAATTACAAAAGTCAATGGCGTAAAATTTTCAAAGCTGTACAAGAAAATAACTATGAACAAATTGGCATTTTAAAGTGAGGGCAAAAACAACACTTAAGGTTCAGAAGAGCTCAAAAACTTTATGACCTACAGACCTTCACTAGAAAATGCTACTATCAGAAAGAGGAAGAAACAGTGCAGAAATGAGGAAACAGTGAAGTGAGCCCGGAAATTGATAAAATGTACTGGCAGATTAAATAAGTGTTGACTTTAACAATAACAGCAACAATATGTAATTTTTTAAATGTTAGAACTTAAGTTTTGTACAACAATTGTATAACATTGCCATCCAGTAACCTGTGGTGGGCAGCTAAAGCTTTTCACTAGGTTCAGCTGGGCCTGGAGATACTGATTTAGTTTGTTAAGAAAAAAATACTAATGTCAACTAATTTAAATTTAAAATGAAAATAATAAAAGAAGAGGGAAAATTCATACTAAAAAAAAGGAATACTTCCACATACAATCTAGAAAAAAAGAAATTTCAAACATTTTGGGGAACAATCCACATGAGTGTACCCTACATAAACTGAGAATACTCCCCAGTTATGAGTAATTTCAGTGTCCTAATTGAAAGGCAGTTCTGAATAAAGTAAAATATTATATTTAGTCCATATAACAAAATCTCTGATTTTTAAAATATGGAAGTATTTATACAATTTTTAGTATAAGTGAAGTAGAGTTTATCAATATTCATTTTAAAGAATATTGAGGCATCCTAAGCACCAAGTGTATCTCTGCTATCAGCACGTTCTTCTTAATTGCTTGCAATTGCTTTGATCCACTTAAATATCTCTGCTAAGATGCATGAAAAACAGTTCTCTTCTTTCAATTGTCAGTGGAAATGGTTTTCTTATTTAGTATCCTGAGTCAAGACTGATTATGGTAAAGCCCCTTTTAGAAAATATGTATAATGAATTTGTATATTAGATTACAGCCACAGAAAAGAAAAAAAAAAAAAACCTTACTTGAAAACAGTCCAAATTTTCTCAATAAGCAATACCACCCAAGGATCAATTAGCATTTTTGTCCTACTACTTAAAATGTAAAACCACCATTTAATCTACCTTCACTGTCCTCATATCCTACCCTTTTTACTAAACTTACTAATTAAACTTATTAAGCTCGTCAAAGTTCTTATTCTCGCGGCCAGAGTGCCTGTTGATGAATTGCAGAAAATTATAATTACTATTCCCACATATGTACCATCATACATAAGAAGACTTCAAAGCTCTTTCAAGCCATGAATATCACCATATTTTGTGAAGAATTCTTCCCTGGGATGAATTTTCCCATTCTATAACACAGAGATTTGAATGTAGGAGAAATAAAATGAATTTCCATTTCCTATATAACACAGTGAAATAGAAGTAAAAAAAAAAAAAAAAACAGCAAAAGAAAGTTCAAGGCTTTTGTACATTAAGCATCTTGATATGCTGGACACCCTAACGGTACACAGAGAATTCAATGCCGTATAGGATAGATAGTACCCATTTTAATTAAAATTAAATTTTTAAAAAAAAAACAGAAAAATGAGGAATCTTTCCAATTTCCTGTATAAAGCAATTGCTAACAGAGAAGCTCAGCAAAGACAGTTTTCCACCTTGAAGAGAAAGGTTGTAGTTTTATTTTTTACTTTGGAATAAGCTCTTCCACCTGTATTGTATTGGTGCTTCGGTCTAATTGAAAATGAAAAATCTCCAAGTTGGAGAAACATTGTGACATCCAGAGCCTAAGGCTTGACTCACAAAGCAATTCCACCAGTAATATTTTTATGGCTGCAAAAAGTACAAAAACACAGATATTTTGGCTTGTAGTATTAAATTTAATTCATAAAGTTTAGCAGCAATACTTCTGAGGACAGAGAAAAGTCAGCTTTCAATATAACTAGTCCAGAAAAAAATGCTATTGCAGAAATTGCCTACTCAAAATTACAAAGTATAGGTTTTCAGGTTCTGAAACAGGGGAAGATATAAATGGTGTATTATATATCACAGCTTGCAAAAGTATCAAGATTTCCTAAGGTTAATATAGCTACCTAAAAACAAAGAATAAAATAACAAAGAACAAGAGGTGTTTTTCTATTTTTACTAGTTCTCCTATCATTCCTAATAAACTAATCGGATTCCAGCTTTTCTAGTTTCCTAAATAGATATTATGAGGTCCATAAAAACAGTTTAGAGACTAGCCTATCTTCCAAGTAAATATATATTTTTTAAGAAAGTGAAGAAAAGGGAAGGAAAAGTCTTGGTTTGTGAGTACATGCACATACATATCATTTGAGGGTGTCTCCAAGTATGACAGAAACCAGTTATAAAGATCAAACCACATTCTTTCATTGTTAGGGTACTGAACATATGTTAGGGTACTGACACATTTGAGACTTTTATGTTCATTGAGTGATTATAAAAATAAAGAAAACCCCAAAGAAAATAGTAAATGCACCATCTTGTTCATTTTAGCATTTTATATATAATAGGGGGAAAAATTAGAAGCAACTTTAAATGTTCAAGTAAGGACTTCAAAGAGGGTTTGCATTTTTCATTACAAAGTATAACACCTGTAATAAGATAACAATATGTTTTTAAATGCATTAAATGAGGAAAATAATTACTGTATTTCCCCATGTATAAGACACTCCCATGTGTAAGGCACACCTTAATTTTGGGGCCCAAAATTTGAAAAAAAATGTATTACATAAAGTTATTGAACTCAACTTTTATTCATCATAAAATTCATACAACTCCTCATCACTGTCAAAACTCCTAACCGTTAGCTTATCCTCATCTGTGTGTATTAAACTCAAGTTTTATTCATCATAAAATCCATACAACTCCTCATCGCTGTCAAAACTCCCAACCATTAGCTTGTCCTCATCTGTGTCTGATGACGAATCACTGTCTTCATATATTGCCTCTCATGGCCTTCTTCTGCTGTGGCATTTTTAGTAGGGTTTCTTCTTCCCGTAGCCAGTCTCAGATTGTTTTCTCATTTGGAGGGGGACCAAACTAATGTTCAGCAGCACAATTTCCATTCACTTTTGCAAACTGGATCTCTTTTAACTGGAATTTGGCACTGTTCAAAAATCTTTTCTGAGCTACTTCTGGGAAGAACATGGCAAAACGTAACCTACCATAATATACCGGTAACAAGTGCGAAACAATGAGCGCAAAGACAACAAGCACGAAAAACCAGGAAATGCAAGTAAAAAAATCTACAACCACTGTATAAGATGCACCCAGTTTTTAGACCCCAAATTTTTCAAAAAAGGGTGCATCTTATACATGGGGAAATACAGTACATTTGTAATGTAAATGAAATTCTGCAATTTTTTTTTTTAAGATTTTATTGGGGAATTGGGGGAGGGGAACAGAGCTGGGGAATTGGGGGAAGGGAAACAGACAAGTTGCTGTCGTTTTTTGTTCTTCAGTCTAGTTGTGGAGGACATTGCTTCACTGGCCCATGTTGATATTATCATTGTGCTCTTCCCGGATGAGGCAGATCGGTCGCCGGCCTCTGGATGGCCGCTCACGGCGGCTCTTGGCAAATCACACTGGCTGCCAGCTGCTCACACTGGCTGCCAGCCACACACAGTAGCTTATGGCAGCCCAATGCTACAGCCCACACCATTGCCGGCTGCTCATGGCAGCCCAGCTCCAGATGGAGCTGTTGTTCACCATCTTAGCTGTAGAGGGCAGTGTCACTGGCCCCCATGTGGGATCCGAACCGGGGCCCTGCTGCTCAGAACTGGCATCCCAAGCCAGCTCTTAATCAACATGTCACTCGGCTGGCCCAAATTCTGCAATTTTTTATTGAGGTATAATTGACATGTAACTGCCATTCTTCATTTTTAAAGTAGTGTAATTTTTCCATGATCTATCTGATTCCAAATCCTGTTTCAACTTAGAAATAAATACCCTTTTCTTTTTATTTAGCTTTGATATTGTTCTACATTTTCAGAAGCCAAGCAAATATTTCACCTGTTATCAGTTTCTAGTTTTCAGTCACACAAACAGCACCTGCCAGAAAGCTTTTCCTCACTGCCACCATCCTCAAATTCCTTATTTTGTCTGTTGTCCTCAATGAACAAGATTTGATAAACAACAATTACGAGCATTTCAGTTCTGTTAGATAATGAACATTAAAAATATGATGTGGCTTCATCGTATAAGTTTACAAAGGCATAAATCTTAGTAAAATACATTTTCTACACAAATAAAAACAGAAATGTAAACACTGAAAAAATCATTAAAGGGATATTCAAAAATAGCTGGTTTCATGGATGATTTTCTTCAAACCTTTAATAAATAGATACTTGGATTCTATTTATACTTTTCTAAGACATAAAAAAAATTTATGGTACCATCATAAGAATGATATTAAACTTAATAAATGTAGCATAAAAATAAACCTCCAACAAATCTTTTTATGATTACATATGTACACACATTAAATATTAGCATATGGACTCAAGAAGTTTTAACAGAATATTATGCCATGATCAAATAAGATTCTTATTAGAAATAAAAGTTTAATATTAGTTTAATATTAGAAAACTGTTAGAGGCAATATCTAATTAAATGCAAAGCATATGATTGTATATGTGAAAACCCAAAAATATTTTCTTGAAAAAGCTATTAAAATGTGAAAATGTAGATAAGGCATGTACCTCAACATAATAAAGGCCATAGATGATAAGCCCACAGCTAACATCATACTCAATGGTGAAGAGCTGAAAGCTTTCCCTCTAAGATCAAGAACAAGACAAGGGTGCCCACTCTTGTCACTTCTATTGAACATAGTACTGGAAATCCTAACCAGAACAATCAAGCAAGAAAAAGAAATAAAAGGCATTCAAATCAGAAAGGAAGAAGTAAAACGGTCTTTATTTGCAGATGACATATTAAATATAGAAAATGCTAAGGACACCACCAAAAGCTGTTAGAATAAACAAATTCAGTAAAGTTGCAGGATTCAAAGTCAATATACAATAATCAGTTGTGTTTCTATTCACTACAAACAAACTATCGGAAAGGAAAATTAAGGAAATAAGATAATCCCATTGACAATTGCATTAAAAAAGTTAAAAAAAAAAAAAAACCTACAGCAATTCTTCCCCTACTTAAAAGATTTCAGATCAACAGTTACTGCTAAGCTAGGGAGAGTCTTCTATCCACAGCCTGAAGAAAATAAGCATAGCCTTTAAATAAATTACCATTTATCCTGAAGATGTTAAGATATTAAATGAAAATGGATGTAAATAAATTCTGTTATCTCACTGAAAAAAACAAAAAAGGATAAAATACCTAGGAATAAATTAAACCAAGGAGGTGAAAGATCTGTACACTGAAAACTGTAGGACATTGATGAAGGAAATGGAAGAAAGCACAAATAAAGGGAAAGTTATTCCATGCTCATGAATTAGAAGAATCAAATGTTAATATGTCCAAACTACCCAAAGCAATCTACAAATTCAAGGCAATCCCTATCAAAATTTTAATGCCATTTTTCACAGAAATAGAACAAGCAATCCTAAAATATGTATGGAACCACAAAAGACCCTGACTAGCCAAAATAATCTTGAGATATAAGAACAAAGCTAAAGGCATCACACATCCTGATTTCAAACTATATTACAAAGCTATAGGAATCAAAACAGTATGGTACTAGCATAAAAGCAGACACATGCATCAATGGACCAGAATAGAAAGCCCAGAACAAAAACTATGCATATATGGTCGATCAATTTATGACAAAGGGGCCAATAATATACAATGGGGGTGGACAGTCTCTTCAATAAATGGTGTTGGAATAACCAAATAGCCACATTCAAAAGAGTAAAATAGAACCAATATCTTACATTATACTGAAAAATCGTAACAGAATTCCTGAAAATCTAGCTACTTGAAACCACAGTAAACATTTATATCTTGCATAGTTTCCATGAGTCTAGAATTTAGAGAAACTAACAAGATGGTTCAGCTCAGGTTCCTTCATGAGGCTGCAGTCACCTAAAGGCTTCACCGGAGGTGAAGGATCTACGTCCAAGATGACTCCCTCACATAGTAGGCACAATGGTTCTGGCCTTTGGTGAGAGGGTTATCTCCTGAGGGCTTACTGAGTGACCTTGCAACATGGCAGCTGGCATCCTTCATAGAAAGTGATCCAAAAGACCAACGGCAAAGTTTCAACGTCTTGTATTACTTAGTCTCAGAAGTCAAACACTGCTGATGTGGTCCAGGTATATCACTATTCCTTAAGTGTTCCCAGGTACATACAGAGTTGCGAGCCAAGATTAACCATTCCTTACAAAAAATGGTTACAAGTATTATTGATCTTCCTGTCTAAATCTCTCTGAAACCATGACATCTAGAACCTAATACAATGCTCTGGACATAAAAGGAGACAAGAAGGTTCTTCATTCAAGATATTTCTCTGGCTATGTATGGTGACAGATTATTACTAGACTTATTGTGGTAATCACTTTGTAAGATATGTAAATGTTCACTCACTATGTTGTACACCTGAAACTAATATAATGTTGTATGTCAACTCTAATTAAAAATAATTTTTTTTAAAAAGAAGTAAAACACTGCTATTTCCACCACATTCTATTCTTTACAAGTGTGTCACTAAGTCTGGCCCACGCTCAAAGGGACATAAATTTGCCTCCACCTTTTGAATATGAATATCAAAGAATTTGTGGAGAAATTTTTAAATCGCTATAGGAAAAAACTTAAATATTGATTAATGAAAGCCTTGTTAAATGAAGTATGACCATTATCTCCAAATATTTTTATAGCACACCCCTTCAGTGAAAAAAGAATATTAAATACACACTCCTAATATAAAAATATGAATTATAGGGCCGGCCGAATGGCGCATTGGTTAAGAACTGGCTTGGGACGCCACAGACCTCGGTTCGGATCCCACATATGAGGGCCAGTGACACTGCCCTCGACAGCTAAGATGCTGAACAACAGCTGGACCTGGAGCTGGGCTGCCATGAGTCGCCAGCGGCGTAGGCTGCAGCCCTTGCTGCAGTGGGTTGCCATGGGCTACCATGTGTAGCCAGCAGCCATTGAGAGTGGCCAGCAGCCGCAGTGAGCGGCCGTCCAGAAGCCGGCAACTGATCTGCCTCACCCGGGAAGAGCACAATGATGGTGCCAACATGGGCCAGTGAAGCAACGTCCTCCACAACTAGACTGAAGAACAAAAAAAGGACAGCAACTTGTCTGTTCCTCTTCCCCAAATTCCCCAGCACTGTTCCCAACCCCAATTCCCCAATAAAATCTTAAAAATATATATATATGAATTATATTTCTTTCCCAATTATATACATATACATTTGACTAAGATAGTGTGTATGTTACAAAGTATATGCAAATTTTTTTATTTTAAATGAGATAAAAATAAACATAAGTCGAAGAGCTACACCCCACACCCCAATGAATCTTGAGACCTCTTGAGGTGAAAGTACTTATTTAAGAGACCACTGAAATACACACAGTCATTAAAAAAATGAAGTAGTCCTATGAATACAAACTAGAAAAGATGTCCAAATAAGAAAAACAAAATGTGAAACAGTACAAGTTGATTCCATCTTTGTAAAGAACACACACATATATGCTTGTACACATACATAAAACTTATGTAAGACTATAAAAGAAACCCTTAGGAGTAGTTATCTCTGTGAAGGAGAATTAGGCTGGTGACAAGAAAAACAGTTGTATTTATCTTTTTATTCTTTTATACAACTTTTGAATTTCATATGTACATGTTTTCATTTTTATAATTACATATTTTAAATGTTTAAAGAAAATAAATGCAAATTAATATGAAATAAAAATACTGCCAGTGGGGGCCCAGGTAATTAAAAAATTCGCGAAGGATATAGAAATAGTTCTCAGAAAAAAAGTGATTAAAATGTTTCTCAAACACTTTTTTAAATGTTCAACCTCACTTATAATAAGAGAAATTAAGTCAAAACTACATAGTGATACTTCTTGTAATGTATAAGAATGGCAAATACCCTAAAGTTTGATAACGAGCATTTTGACAGGAGGAAATGTCACTTTCATTCATTGCTATTAAGATTGTAAATGGACATAACCCCTTGAGGGCTATTTGGTAATATCTACCAAAATTTAAAATGCACATACCCTTTAGCCTAGCAATTCCACTTCTAGAAATTTATCCTACAGACATATGCAAATAGCACATGTCTAAGGTTATTTGTTGCAGTATAGTTAATAGTAGCATAATAATAAAAGATTGATATTAACCTAAATGTCTATTAACACATGTGAGATAAAATAAATTGTGGTGAATCCATTCTATGTAGTAAGATACAGGTATTAAAGTGAATAAGAATCTCTTTACACATATGTATATAAGCTCAAAGACATATTATTAAGTAAAAAAGAGCAAGAGCATTTCACTATGTATAGTATGCTACTATTTGGATAAAAAGGAGGTGAAGATATATAGTCACCTTTACTTATGTATATATAAAATTACTGGAAAGAGATAGAAAAAAATAACTGCCAGTGGAAAGGAAAATTGGATGGCTGGCACATAGAGGGGGGAGACAGACTTTTCATTCTCTACACTTTTACACCTTTTGATCTTTGACTCATGTCAACGTATTATTCATTAAAATAAATAAAAGAAGATAGTATAGAATAACGATATTGCCTAACACTTAATAGTCACTTGCCTTGTGCTAGACACTCTATTGTTTTACATGTTGTTATTTTATTCACACATTTTACAGATGAGGACACTGAGGCCTAGGAAGACTGAGAAGGAGCCATAGACCTCCCAGTGGTCAGGATATCTGGGCCAGATACTATGCCACCTCTCACAACTAAAATCTATAATAGCAACATTTTGTTAGAAGACACATCATGATTACTCACCCTTCCCAAAAGTCAATAATTATCCAAACAGAAGTGATTTTTTTTCAGTGATATTATCTTTGTTTTTTTGTTTGTTTGTTTTTTAAACTTTATTGGGGAACAGTTTGTTTTTCCAGTAGTTCACCTCCAAGTAGTTGTCTTCAATCTAGTTATGAAGAGCGCAGCTCAGCTCCAAATCCAGTCATCCAGTCACCATTTTTCAATCTAGTTGCGAGGGGGCGCAGCTCACTGGCCCATGTGGGAATCAAACCGGCAACCCTATTGCTTAGCGCTTGCACTCTAACCAACTAAACCACCCAGCCGCCCCATTTCAATTATATTATCTTAAAAGACGTTACAAATGCTATTCAAATGAAGTCACCAGAAATGCACTAGAACAGTAATCAGGAAATGTGGAGTCTAGCCTGACTCTGCTATCACTTTAATTTCTCTGGGCTTTCATTTCTACATATAGAAGATGGACTAAGGAAATATCTACATTTCCTTTCAAAATCCAAACCCATTATGGGACCCACGTCACCTGGATGTTCACAAGTGCCCCAGTATTTGGGGGTCACCCTTTTCTGTAACACCACGTCAAATGGTTTATGTGTCTACTCCTAGTCAAAACAGGCTCTAGCCTTCCCACCTCTCTTCCACTTCCAAATGGTTGGATTTCTAATGTGTTTAAGACAACAAGAGTTGTCTGCCACCCACCCCGAAGCCAGCCACCAGGAAGCTCACTTCTCTGCTATCACCATAAAAGCAGCATGCTACTACGGTCAACTTCTGTCCCTTACTGATGGTCATTGCCAAGAGCCCAGGAACTGACACCTCTCTTCCTTTATCATCACAGCACCGCTAACACAATAACAAAATGTTTCAGGGATTACCAAAAGAATATAAAACAAGACAGAAACAGCTACAAATTAATAATCAGGCAGTGCCCTACTGTCTATACAGTGTTGAAATCACTTTGCTGCATACGGGACTGGGGCAATGCCTCTTTCTAATAAGGAAACAAGGAGAAACTCTACTTGGTGTCCCTTTTGCAAGACCACCATTATCAATAAAATTCCCTTTATAAAAGGTACAGTAATTTGTAGTTATGTTATTATATAATAATTATGTATAGTTATGAGATAATTTTAAGCCAGAGAAGTTTGGCTGGAGTCTTGAGTGGATGGTTCTCTACAGGCTCCAAATAATAGAATGTCCCGAGAGGTGACTACCTGGGAGGGTTCATGAGCCTTCTTGTATTTAATCGTCCATCCTCTAAAGGCCATGAACTCAATAAAGAAGGAGAAAACGGCTCCCCTGTTTGCCCTAATGGAAACATCATCTCTGTAATAGGTGAAAGCAAAGCCTTCATGTTTCCATGTGATTTAAAATCCCTCCTATCAACAGTGTGACAGAAAGCAAGAAAATGTACAATGAAAATATATTACTGTCCTGTGCAGGTAGACACAGATTACTACTGTGATTTTTTTTTTTTAATGTCCAAATGTATAAGTAAATGCACTGGGGCCGGCCGAGTGGCACGATGGTTAAGAACTGGCTTGGGACGCCAGAGGGCCCCGGTTCGGATCCCACATATGAGGGCCAGTGACACTGCCCTCTACAGCTAAGATGCTGAACAACAGCTCAACCTGGAGCTGGGCTGTCATGAGTCGCCGGCCACGGGATAGGCTGCAGCCCCTGTGGCAGTGGGTTGCCATGGGCTACCGTGTGTAGCCAGCAGTCAGCGTGAGCAGCCAGCAGCCGCAGTGAGCGGCCGTCCAGAAGCAGGCGACTGATCTGCCTCACCCGGGAAGAGCGTAATGATGGTGCCAACTTGGGCCAAGGAAGCAACGTCCTCCACAACTAGACTGAAGAACAAAGTGACAACAACTTGTCTGTTTCCCTTCCCCCAATTCCCCAGCACTGTTCCCATCCCCCCAATTCCCCAATAAAAATCTTTAATAAATAAATAAATAAATAAATGCACTGGCCACATATGTCATTAAATATTCCAGGACATATTGGACATCTTTCCCAGAACTGAATGGGGAAATTCGACCATTCCTCTCTTGGCTCCCATTGTCCAGGTGGATGACGTAGCTCATGATGCAAATGAGGCCCACAGAGTCCCCCCTTCAGTGAACTCTGAGCTTCACTTTCAGAGCCTGGCTGGGCAGAGTCAAAGCCCTTCCGTAATAAGTACTGAAGGGAGTGCTGGTCTGGCCATTCCCTGTCACCCTCCATGGAACATGGGGCTACTCAGTGCCAACTGCCCTCAGCCTTGGGCTTTTAGACCAAAATCATGAGACAACAGGAAATACCCCTTTTGACATCCTGTTACATGTACACCCTTTTTGCCCCGGTGACTTTCCTACCTTTCAATTCCAGGTCATTTGTGAACTGTCAGTGAAGCTATACACAATGAAAGAATGAACCCTGAAGAGTCCCTATTGGGGTCGGCCAGCAGAGGAAATAGCATAGCATTGAGCATTAAGCATGGCCACTAGTCTACACCTCAAACTAATAAAAATAATAATAATAATAATAATAATAATAATAATGAAAATAAATAAAAAATAAATTTAAAAAAAATAAAATGAAATGAAAAAAAAAAAAGGCCACTAGTTAAATTTAACCACACGCAAGTTGTTTTGACTCAGAACTTCCCACAAAGAGTAAATAAGAAATAAAATTGACTTGATTCATTCTGGCAGCCAGCAGATCTATTTCGGTTTATTTGCCTTCTGTCCTAAAGAATAATGTTTTTCTTTTTGAAGCAAAGAGAAAAAATGTCGATGAAAGGAATATAGCAAATCCCAAGTCAATTTTTTTATTAAATTTATTGGGGTGACGTTGGTTAATAAAATTATATAGGTTTCAAGTGTACCATTCTATAATATATCATCTATATATTGCATTGTGTGTTCACCACCCAGTCAAATTTCCTTCTGTCACCATATATTTTACCCCTTTTACTCTTTTCTACCACCCTTGCCTCCTTTCCCTCTAGTAACCACCATACTGTTGTCTGTGTCCATGAGTTTCTGTTTGTTTGTTTCTCTTGTTCATTTGTTACTTTCAGTTTTATATCCCACATATGAGTGAAATCATATGGTTCTTGACTTTTTCCAACTTATTTTGCTTAGCATGATATTCTTAAGATCCATCCATGTTGTTGCAAATGGCAATATTTCATCCTTTTTAGGGATGAGTAATATTCTATTGCATGTATGTACCATATCTTCTTTATCCAGTCATCTATTGAAGGGCACTTTGGTTGTTTCCATATCTTGGCCACCGTGAATAATGCTGCAATGAACATAGGGGTATGTCTATCTTTATGAATAAATGTTTTCAAATTTTTCTTGTAGATACCCAGAAGGACTGCTGTGTCCTCATCCTTAATTTTCTTAGAAACCCCCATACTACTTTCCATAATGGCTGTACCAATTCACATTCCCACCCGCAGTGTTAAGGGTTCCTTTTTTCTCCAAAGCCTCTCTGACACTTCTTATTATTTGTCTTGTTGATAATAGCCATTCTAACAGGTGAGAGGTGGTATCTCATTGTGCTTTTGACTTGCACTTCCCTAAAAGCTAGTGAAGATGAGCATTTTTTTCATATATCTGTTGACTGTGTGTATGTCTTCCTGGGAGAGTGTGTATTCAAATCCTCTGCCCATTTTTCAATTGGATTGTTGGATTTTTCATTGTTGAGCTGTATGAGTTCTTTATGTATTTTGGATATTAGCCCCTTATCAGAGGTGTTGTTTGCAAATTTTTTCTCCCATTCGGTTGGTTGCCTCTTTATTTTGTCGATGGTTTCTTTTGCTGTGCAGAACCTTTTAAGTTTGATATAGTCCCATTTGTTTATTTTTGCTTTTACTTCCCTGGCCTTTGAGGTCAAATTCATAAAATCTTCTCTAAGACCAAAGTCCATAAGTTTAGTACATATGTTTTCTTCTATGAAGTTTATTGTTTCAGGTCTTATGTTTAGGTCTTTGACCCATTATGAGTTAATTTTTTGTGTATGGTGACAAATAGCAGTCTAGTTTCATTCTTCTGCACGTGGCTTTCCAATTTTCCCAGCACCATTTACTGAAGAGGCTTTCTTATCTCTATTATATGTTTTTGGCTCTTTTGTCAAAAATTATTTG
Source organism: Hipposideros armiger (assembly GCF_001890085.2). Taxonomy (NCBI): domain Eukaryota; kingdom Metazoa; phylum Chordata; class Mammalia; order Chiroptera; family Hipposideridae; genus Hipposideros; species Hipposideros armiger. The sequence continues at coordinate 4,133,030 of NW_017731371.1, forward strand.
CCTATATGTATATGAGTTTATTTCTGGGCTCTCAAGTCTGTTCCATTGGTCTGTGTCCAGGTCAATTTTTAAATAATTCCTCTGCTTTGTCCAAAAGCAGTGCTGAGTTCACATCATGCATAGAAAAATACTAGAATAAACACTACTTAATTGAAACTTTAATCGATTGGCAATGACCTTAAAGGCCACAGGGTACTGAGTAAGAGCCAGCAGAAATTTGTGAAAAGCCAATCCAGTCAGAGTGCAAACATCCCCTCCTCTAACAGGGACAGACCAAGGAGAGATAACAGATTTGCTCTTGACTTGTGACAGTTCTTTTTTATTCTGTCACACACAAGGTAATAAGGTAGTGATCCAAGCTGCCCTCCAACCTTAGGGTTTAAAATATACTCGAGCTCATATAACACAATAAGGAGTTGATTATCAACCGTTATTTTAGAAAATACACTGTCTTATGTCTTGGCTGTGGGGTTTACACATTTATCATTTCCTACACCAGATATATTGACAAACCTCACTTCTACTGATAATGAAAAGAAGTTAAAAATGCCTTATATGTATAGCATAAGTATCACTTTTACCTTACAAAATACAATTTGCCGCCTCCACATTACCATTTTATCTGGCCATTTAGCTACAGATAATGATCCTTTATGAATCAAGCCCACAACCTGGAGATTTTCTATTTCATGTTCCCTTGGACCCTTGCAAAAACAATATAGAATGCCTGCGGTGTAAAATTGGGCCTAAACTTAATTATCTTGCAGCCTGTTTCCTGAGTTTAATTAACTTTTCTGAGTGGTTTCTACTGCAATGAGGACTAGGACCATTTTGTATTATTTAGTGTCATAATTTCTCTTCTCTTTCAGTTCCAAGGACACCAGAAGCTCCCTCCATTCCTAATTGCCGTGGCAAATGCAGAGATATGAGAATGGAAAAACAGCTATAACCAAAATTAAGAATGTGCTGCTGTGCATACTAATCTAGGGACAGAAGCCTATGAGCATACTATCTATAATCCCTTCCAGCCTCTAAATGAACTGACTTTAAATATTTAATTATCCTGTTAAGTAAATTCAGATTATGGATTAAAGTCTTCATCATTACAGATCATCAGGCTGCTTCAGAAGGAGAATAAATTGAGGCCAATACAACAGCCTTTTCTAAACTAGGACATGACACACAGTTTACAGTTTAAGCTGCCCTCTTTCTCCGTGCTTATGTATATCACTTCTCTGGATTCTGAGAAGACTGGGTGGTGACAAAATATTCTACCTCTAGGAAGTGTCGGACCACTCCCCCATGGAGGGAATATGGCCTTTGAAGCCCAACAGATTGAAATCAATCCAGACTGTTCCATTATCAGCTCTGTAGCCACTGGCAAGTTCCTAAGTCTCCCCTAGCCTGGACTGTCTGCTACTGAATGCAGGTAAAGGTAAATGCCCCATTGGGGGGTTTTGATCATTAAATGAAAAAACCAGTGAGCTCCCTTGCCTTTCCTTTCCTCTACGGAAAATGGAAGAAAACCATTCTCATCCAGGGTAATTTGTCAGTTGGTTTTAACATGCCAATAGGTGAATGGCTGAGAGGAGAGATGAATGAGAAAATAGACTTGAGGGAGGATGGGGCTTCTTTTGAGACAGGTAAGAGTAAAACACTAGAGAAAAGGTTGTAAAAACCTAAACATTGTTTGTAACAATAAATAAACAATCCAACAGAAAAAGCAATGGAGGGAGAAAGGAAGAACAAGAGAACACACAGCATCTAGGATATTCTGATGTAAAGTGCAAGAAAGAGGGCCCAACTTAGAGGAGAGTCTACGACCAAGGAGAACGCAGATGGAAAACAGTTACCTTCTAGCCTCCAGGTCACACCTCTATATTTATCCCTAATTTTGGTGCTGCTCCGGTCCAGAGCCTGTCTTCATACCCCAGGGCTACGGAGCCACTGAAGGGAGAGGCTATAAACCTTTCTGATGCCACCAGGTACTTTGCGCCTACTCACCTCTCCACTCATTCACTCATCCCTGCAGCTGGTCCAGCCACATAGCCGAGACTTTCCTTGTTTTAAGCACATTTAACATCCTTAGTTCTGTACTGGGGAAGAGTATCTGCCCATTGTCCTGGGTCAGAAGGACACCTTGACCTGGCTCCATGCAGTCACTCCTTGGTCCTGCCTTGGCTATGACAAACGTCTCTTCTCCACCAACATCTATTTTTAACTCCTGCTCTGGGTATAAGGAGAGGTCAAATGAAGCATGCTTAATATGATCCTGAGCCATGGAAAGGGACATCTCCATTCAAAGAAGATGGGACACAGATTGATGTCCATAGTGATGGGCAGGCACTGGCCACATGAGATCCTCACATGAACGCAAAGAAAAGGACAATCACTGTTGATTTGGGGCCCAGGTGACTTGCAATACCATGGCCTGGGCTAACACCGATGATAAGGGCTGATACTTGCAATGCTCCTCCCTAAGCTTTCAAGGGTTGTTGCTCAAACTCGAAAACAATAAGAGTCTGTGGAAACATTCTGTTCCTATGGTAAACATCTGATATCTGATGATGACAGGGTTGAAACAGACACTGGCATGGCAGTAATAGGGCGATGACAGGTACTAAGGTCCTAGGGTTTCCGTTACTGCTGTTGTTACTGTTCTCATATCATCTCATAGACCAGGAAGAATCCCCTTGTACACATTCATCTTCTTGCTGTTTTCATTCAGAATTTTCAAATCTACATCGTCCAGGAAACTAATCCTCAAGATTTAGTCTAATATCTGATTCCATTCTTCATAAAACAGAAAAGACACTGCTGAATAAGAGCGGGCCTGTGTTTTTCCTCACGTTTAGTCCACAACCTTGTCCATCACAGGCCCTCCCGATCCACAGACCAGTCCTCACTTTACATTAAAATGAAAAGACTTTGCCTTGAGATTATACTGAGCCACAGAGGACTTTGTACCTGCAGTCCTCCCGCCTGAGTCTCTTTCCCCAGCCTCCCACACACTGCACCGCACAGGCCTTAAATCATCCTGCACACCCGGCTCTTGTACCTGCCAACATCATCCACTGTCTAAATGCAGCTAGCAGCTGTTTATTTACAATTAGATCTGCCAGCTGGAAAGCAAACATTCTACGTTACCGAATCAATCAATGTTACAGAGAGAGAAAAAAATCAGGTACAGCATGAAATGGAGGACAGGAACATTACATTATATTGCAGCTGTCCTTGTCCAATGCCATTAGATGTTCTCAGCACCAAGAATTAATATAACTACAGTCTATGATCAGCTAGCTGTCTGCTAGCCGCAGATTTGACATCTAAGAAATACAGCCCACTAGAGGTAAAGATTCGGATCTCAGAAGCCCATAGTCTTCGTCTGATGATAAGAACAATCCTATAGGGTGGTCCTCCATAACAGAATCAGGGCTTCTACCCCACGCCGTGTTTATCAATTTTATTTCCTCTTTTATTCAAGTAGCGATTGGAGCTGAATCACACATATTGATTCTGGGCTCTCAAAATGATATCATATTATCATGTAGGTTATTTGGGGGTACCCACTCATTTTGGAAATCTCAGATAATGATGTGTAACTATTCTCATCATCAAGTGACCTCGCTCAAGTAATCCTCCCATTTTTATTGATTTATATATTTACTGATGTTCATGACCTTGATTTGAGTTTGGCTGCTAATTCATAAAGCGTTAAGTTAAAACACATTTGCCTGGTTTAGTCCTAAAAATCAGTAAAGCAAAGGAGTCACAATTTAGTAGGAATACAGCAACAAAAGCATAATGGGATGGCTTGAGCTTAAAAACAAACACTCAAATTGGTGAGGCTCTTCTTTTTTTTTCTTTGTCATACATTTATTATTATTATTATTATTATTATTATTATTATTATTATTTTCAGGTGTACAAAACAATGCAATAGTGAGGATCTTTTTTTACATGTAGGATTTTTGCTTAGTTTTGATTATTCCAACTTTTTTTTTTTTTTGGCAATGATTGATAAGACTCGTGATGAGGAAGGAAGGCAGGGCTACTAATTATAAAATTGGAGGGTCACTAAACATGAGAGTCTAACATACAACCCAACATTTTTAACCCACAAAAATTCTTTATGGAATGCACTCATACTTGTCAATACCCCCTAAATCTCCCTGTAGTTTGATTCAGCAGCATTTCAAGTAAACTGTCAATGTCCTTCTCTGGCCCTAGTGTGCTATGAATTTGAAGGTTTCCCCTCTCAGTGAACTGGCTCCTAATGGGAAACTCTACTGCACTGGGTGTAAATACAGACACTTCTGCTGCAGCCGCTGAAAAGCTTCCTGGAAATGTGCAGCCAAGGCTGCTGCAGACCCCCTCTGCACTCATTAGAAAATATGCTGGCAGTCAACAAAAATACAATAAAACTTGGAGAGTTTAACGAATCAGTAAAAGACCGTGAAGACCTTCGGGAGAATAAATAAAACACTCTCAGCCAAGTAGTAGGATTGGCCATTAGTGAATCCAGAGCTTTTATTAAAAGCTTCCCATTTTCTATGTGTATCCAGTTTGGGTTTAAATCTGCAGCCCAGATCCACCTTTTTTATCTAACTACCTCAATCCCAAGTGTAGTGATGTACATTTCTACTACCTAGTTCATTTAATGCTCCAAAGTAGCCTTATAAATACTGAGCTTCCCAGAGTACATAAGAGAGGAAGTGGTTTAAAACTCAAACATAAGGAGATAGTTAATTTGGCGATGTGTATAGGCAAGATTACAGAAGGGTCACTCTGAACGGAAGACAATCAGACCATTGCAGGACCTCTCTGGATATGAGAGGACAAGGTCCAGAACTAAAATAAGGTCAATAAAATGGAAAGAATGTCCCAGTGATAGGGAGGCTAAATCGACCCCCGAGTACAAATTGTGTGGCAGTCATTTGCCTCCCTATTCATGGGACCAAACGTGAACATTGTGGGTTGAGGTGAAGGCTTTTCCTCTCTCACGACAGCTCACCAAGGACAAATTTTGCACAACCTACTAAAAAATCACTGTGTTATTATGGTTTCCTTCAGTCTTTTTTGTTTTGCTCCTGGAAATATCCCTTCTTTCTCTCTCACCTTATATACTCATTTCCATCCCTCATGACATCCAAGTAACATCATACAAGTATTGGTTTGGATTATTTGGTTGAATGCAATAATAATAGGTTCTAACTAACTTTAGCAAAAAATTAACATTCTGGGAGGAAACGGGGTAATACATTAAATAGAAGGGCAGGATGAGTAACCAGATCTCAGGAAGGGTGAAAACCAGGGTAATGCTGGGAAAAATAAGGGACAATCTCTTGAGAATCACCAAAAACATGAGGCAAAACCAACTATTTTCCATCTTGTGTCATTCTTCTCAGGATGCAATTTCCTAGGTCGAGATTCCCATGGAGACTACATGGAGTGAGCAGGGGGAAAGGTCCCCAGTGCTGGTACCAAAGGAAAGGCGACTGGATGCTGACCAGGCATTGCCACTGGCCATCCACCACAGCCGTACAAGAATGTGTTTGTATGTGCAGCAACGGCATAAGGCATAGAGAAACGGCATATCAGACTCGGCTCTTAAAAGCACAGATCCATCCAACTGTTCTTCATTTTATGGCTAAACACATCCTGCTGCACTAGTACCTGCATTTGGTGCATTTTATTCCTTCTTTTAACACAGACATTTCTCATTTCAGTGTCTAACTTTCACACTAAACATTCACCTGGCTTTAATTCCCCACTCTTGCCCATTAAGTATTATATCTCTTTATCACAAAGAAAAACCAAGATAAGGCTACAGGAAAGGTCTCAAAAACAAAACAAAACAAAAAAGGCATTTTTCAACCACATCAATGCTACCCAATAGAACTTCCTGCAATTACGGAAATGCTCTCTATATTTGATCTGTCCAATATGGTAGCTGCTGACCACATGTGGCCACTGAGCACTTGAAATGTGACCAGTGACACTGAGAAACAGAATTGGATTTAATTTCAATTAATTTAAATATAAGTGTAGAGCCGGCCAAGTGGCGCGTTGGTTAAGAATTGGCTTGGGACGCCAGCTCTGAGCAGCAGGGCCCCGGTTTGGATCCCACATGAGAGTCAGTGATGCTGAGCCCCCTACAGCTAAGATGGTGAACAAGAGCTCAACCTGGAGCTGGGCTGCCATGAGTCACCGGCAATGGCGTAGGCTGCAGGAAGGCTGCAGTGGGCTGCGGAAAAGCTACCGTGAGTGGCTGGCAGCCGCTGTGAGAGGGCTGTCCAACGGCCAGCGACTGACTGTCTCACTTGGGAAGAGCACAATAATACCAACATGGGCCAGTGAAGCAACGTCCTCCACAACTAGACTGAAGAACAAAACGACAGCAACTTGTCTGTTCTATATATATATATATATATATATATATATATATATATATATATATATCCAAATGTGAGTAGTATAATAGATACCATAGTGGACAGTACAGAATAGATATATAATCTCCAAGAAATTCTTTGTTCTATTTATTTGAAACCTGTATTGCTTTTATGTCCTACAGCACTCACAGGTTCTGTGACTGTGGATGCTAAAAGCTAAATTAAATTTTTTTTCTGAGAAATTAAAAGCAACTCTGTGCCCATTGTATAAATATGGCAAGTAAGGCTGCTTGTGCTAAATAACTTGCATTTAGGTCACCCCAAATCTAACCCAACCCCTGAGAAATGCACAAAGTCCAGCTCTGGCTCCGGCTCTGGCTCTCCCTAAGCGTGTAACCTTGGGCAAGCTCAGCTTTCTCTTTCATTTCTTGAAGAGAAAGGGGCTAGACTACATGCTTTCAGGTCCCTCTTCCAACTCTAAAAGCCTTAAGTTTTCTTTTTCTTCATTAAACTCTAGAAGCTGTAGGAGAAGAATTACAAACGTAAATGCAGGGACCTGGAACAAATCGGACGATGCAAGTCCCAGGTAATCACACAACTGGGAACGCTGGCCCATCATCTGGAGACTCTGATTTTCAGAGAGACTTCAGAAGTCCTTTTTTATTGTTGAAGTCTAAAGCAATTTTTAAGAAAATCTCTCTGAGCTAAGCAAAATTTATCCTTGGAGGGTCTGACACAGATTGCTTCAAATAGATTAGAGCTAAAAACCTGGAGCGCTCGTACTCTGTCCCTTCAAGTAACACCATCACCACCACCACCACCACCACCACCACCACCCTCCCCAGAATTTTCCGTCTTCCTCTATACTCCCATGTTGTTCTCAGTCTAAATTTATATTTCCAAATTCCCCTTCTGGGATCCAAACATGATTTACATTAAAATGCTGATTGTGGGGCCGGCCGAGTGGCGCGATGGTTAAGAACTCTCTTGGGATGCCAGAGGGCCCCGGTTCGGATCCCACATATGAGGGCCAGTGACACTGCCCTCCGCAGCTAAGATGCTGAACAACAGCTCAA
>NW_017731371.1:4142070-4145858 GCF_001890085.2 Hipposideros armiger
CCCCCCCGCCGCAACTAGATTGAAAGTGGTGACTGGACTTGGAGCTAATGGGCACTGGAAAAACACAATGTTCCCCTTCCCCAATTCCCCAATGCTGTTCACTTCCCCAATTCCCCCACCCCCCGGAAAAAAAAACTTTAAAAAATATATATATTTTATCACACTAAAAACATTATATGTATGTGTATGTGTGAAAAATGTGTTTATGTGTGTTTGTATATATGCATAATACCATTATCTACCTAAAAGGTAACAATAATTTGTTAATATCATTAAGTATCCAGAAAAGGTTCTAATTTTCAACTGTCTCACAAATGTCCTCAATTCTATGAAAAACAAAACAATTTGCATACCTTTCGCTCTTCCTGGCCCCTACCCCTTACATAATTACATCAGCCTGAAGTCCCCACATTTGGACTTAGGAATCCATTGTTGGGAGGAGTAGTGCCAAGGCCAATGAGCAGGTTTTAACTTTAGCTGTTTGACCCTGAGGGCTCCCCCTTTCAAAATAGAAAACAAATCCGCCCACCTCCATTCTTTAAAGAGGCTCAGAAGCAAATAATTAGAGGTTTTAGAATAGCTACTTTTATCCCTGATTCCAGCAATCATGAGTTCAAAAATAATAAAGTCAATGTTCAGAGCATCCTGATACAAGCTTAGCAATATTTTAAATGTAAAGCAGAAACATAATCTCTCTTTCCTTCTTTTACTCTCTTTCCATTTAATGAGACAGAAGCTAGTACTATATTGAATCATTCAGCTACTTAGGAACACCTACCAGCCCTACATGACCCTTAGAAAACTTAATGGAAGCTATGGCCCCTCTCTCCAAACAACAACTAAAAAGCTCACATACACATTTTCAGAGGACTTAGGGATCAGAGACTCATGTTTGGCCCCAAGGTGAGGAACCTTTGGCGCTTCTGACCTTTGCTGCCTGTGAGAGCTCTGCCAGCATACAGGTCAGTCCAAGAACACCTTAAGCCAAGCAGAAGGTAACCAACACCCTCTCTCCTCAATCTCATATTCACTCCCAGCAGGTGTGTGTGTTGTTTGTTTGTCGTCTTATTGCATATTGTCTTGTTTTCTCCACTCAAGGCCTGTAGGGAATCCAGTGTGTTTGAGAAGGTGCTAGGTACTTTGGCTGTAGCACCCTTGCCACAAACATTTTCACCGCCTAATTAACCATACAGCAATTTTGCTGTAAAAAAAAAAAAAATCATGAAAATAAAAGAAGGATATTAAAAAGAACATAACAAAAATTTTAAAACTTCATTGCAAAACACAAAATATTTGAATATACTTAAAACATGTAGATTCATGACAATACCGAGCAAATAACTGATGCTATTTTGTGGATTGTTCCTAAGCACTTGTCTTGGTTCTATGGGAAATGCAGATTCAATTCTGTACCTTCCCAGAGGGCCTTGGGCCTCTCTTTCTCGACCCAATATAGTGTGTCTTAAGATAAGAATCCAACTCTTAGAGCAAATCATCGTCATCTGGAAGAAATGCTAACGTGTTGTCAGAAAAGTCATGATGCATTTTTGCAACAAAAAACAGAAAAAATGCATCATGACCTTTCTGACAACCCAATATTTTAAGACCACCACCACCATGTCTACTCATCACTGCACAGACCCTTACTACGAGGGCTAAGATTTATATACAATATAGAAACTCCCATTTTTATAACACGGGGAACTTCGTTAATGGAAAAATGAAACCCAAATGACAACTAGCTAAATACATTAAGTCTGCTGAAGGTGGTTGATTCACCAATGGAAAAATGAAACAAAACCACAGCAACAGCAACAACAAAAACCTGTCAACAGTGATTTCATCTTTTTTTTACAGGAAAATTGCCTTAGAGCCAATTATTGATAGTTATGCGATGAAAATGCTCACAGCAGAGATGTTAGAGTGAACATACCAGCCATGGCCTGAGAGTCATGGCAGAAAATCACGTTTAGGAAACTTAGAAAGCCACGGCAGTGTGCCAGGCTCCCAGACTTTGCTGGCGGGTGAGAAACTAGCGGCACCCATTCAGCTGCACAATTTGGCAATCTAGCAAGGGACTTCAAATTCCGCAACGCCTTGACCTGGCAACCCAACTTCTGGAAATTTATCCTGAGGAAATAATTGTCACTGTGCAAGTGATGCAGCCAAAAGGACAGTCATTAGAAATTAGAAATATGCTGCCTGACAATGCAGAAAATACTAAACCCATTGTGGTCTATGCATTAAAATAATATTCAGCCTTTTGTATTGGTTCGATAAAGGAAAGTGATAAAATTGAAATATGTTTCATATATGACATGGGAAAGCAGATTCTAAAATAATCTATGCTCTATGATTCTATTTTCATCATTTCTATTTTGATAACCTTTCCTGGAATAATATACGCAAAATGGCTAATAGTGATGCCTCTAGATTATAGAATTACGATTGGTTTTATATTTTGTCCCTTTTTCCTTGGATTCTTATTTTTTCCCTCATCTGTATTTTTCTACAATAAAAACATATTGTGTAATAAAGAAAAATGTATAAATAGGTTCCAAACATGAGTACAACCTGAAGATCCTCACTCATTAAAGTCAATGGCCACAAGACAAAGACAATTTTGAAAGCCAAAGAGGTAGGCGCCTGTCAAGCATGATCGTCAACAAGGAGATAGAAACGAAAGCAAGTCCTAACCCAGCACAGCAAGGTTTCAAGCTAGAGGTCAACCCCAGGAAAGAGAAATACCATGAGCCACAGGTCATGCCAGGCACCAGAGATGCTGCAGGTAACTAAGTAAAGTGACATTGACACCCACCAGATCCCTTCATTTTTCTCCTTCTACTAAAGTGATTCTTGATATATAAGCTGTCTTTCTATAAACCTGATCATGAAATAAACTCAAGTTTCTATAGATTTATAAAAAGTAACTCCCAAAGTCCTAAGGCCTGGAGACAAGAAAATTTTTATTTTCTCATGCACGTCCCTGCCCTGGTCCAAAGAAAACTGCCACATGTGTGGAGAAGAAAACTTGGCCCTCTCCTAGATAGGCAAGATTAATAATAGGCTGCAGCTTTGTGTCAATGGTGCTTTTTAAAAAAGGACTTTGTTTCATGTAAGAACATCCAAACCTATTCGTTTGTAAGTTTGAGCACTTTTAACTCAGACACATATTGATATCTTAGAATAGGTTCCTTGTATTTGTGGGCCTCAAGTGATTTTTCTCCTATAAGCTATGTTTCTAAATCTTGTCTGTCTTTCTACAATGGGCTAAAGTGCTCTTCTCCATCTCCAAAGCACAAATCTCTGCAGACAATCCACAGACCTACCAATAACGCTCTCTTTAAAAAAAAATCAAGAATTCTTCACTTGCATGACTTAAAGTTATATTTTAAGACAATATTATCTGAGACCAATAACTCAGTGTCAAAGTTATGGGTACAGTAATCTAACTTACATTTTGAGCTTCCACTTTGCTAAGATGATATAAACTCAATTTTCGTTAACTTGAAATTTCTTCCTTTTCCTTGGTTGTATCTAAGTTTTGGGGAGTTTACATAAAGCCAACGCTTTGAGAGGTGTGCTCCATATTTTTTTGGTCATCATCCATGAAGGTATGCCCCAAGCTACACCCAACTGCCCTAAGGGCTGAGAGGATCCACACCTCTGTGGGTTGAACACACCACCTGGAAACCCTAACAAAGTAAGTCAAAGTTGATGGAAGTTTATCAACTTTGTGTCAATGGTATTTTTCCTCAAACCAAACATTAAGTGGTCTATCCAAGTGA
>NW_017731371.1:4151083-4156851 GCF_001890085.2 Hipposideros armiger
ACCTTCATAAAGCGACATCCTTAGACTCTGACAATAAGAAGCAATTTGAAAAGCATCCAGAGATAAATTTTAGCACACACTTTAAATAAAATTATTCCTCTGCTTTCTCTTTTCAGTTCAATCATCACATTTCTACATTCTGTTCTCATATTTTTATTTTCTATTTCTGTTTCTCTTTTGACCCTTCTCTACACTCCTCTTCGTTCTGCATCTCCCCCTCTCATCTTGAAATGCCAGACTATCCACTAGATTTCAATAGGGTCTGAATATGAAAAAGAACATTGTTCTAAACTCCCAAATACTATATCCTTATCTGAGAACCTAAGTTGCTTTTTCCCAAATCGCCCAAAAGCCTACTACCAAGTAAATATTAATGTTAACATCTTAGTGTACTGTATATGTGTATCCTCTCAGTGTTTTTTTCTACATAGACATATAGATAAAGAGATGATAGATGATGGTAGATAGATAGATAGATAGATAGATAGATAGATAGATAGATAGATAGATGATAGATAGATTTACAACCTTATTGCTCATGTTTGTGTAAACTTTTTCTTCAACAAAGTCTTTTGGACCTCTTTCTATATCATTAAAATAAATCAACATTATCGTTTTCATGCTCCTGTTGCATTCCATCATTAGCATGCAATAACTTATTAAAGTCCGGGATAAATTCTGCCTTACGGGAAGCTGGCTCCTTAATTCAGAGTGTTGATTACTCTAACAATCCTTAACTGATCTCCTTGTCTGCTTTCCCCTCTATACCCTACTATCCATCATGGCTGAACTTACCTTTCTAAAACACAGGGAGGATAATGCCATTCTCCTTTTAGTTCTTCTACTGCTCTTTGAGTAAAATCCAAACTCCTTCCCAGAACCTCACAAAACCTGGCTCTATCCTATGTTTCCCACTCCATTCCCAGCCCTGCCATCTCCCCCAGCCCGTAACATAACGGACTTCTCACCATTTCCTGCTCACTCCGTAGGAAATGAAGCCTCTGTCCCTACTACTCATAATGCCCTTCTCTACCTTGTCTATCTGGCAAATTACCCTCCTCCTTTAAGATCCTTTTCTGTGGGCTTCCACGCCACCAAGAAAGTTAGTTGCTTTCTTTTCTCTGTGTGTGAAGCCACTTCTATATTTTTATACAATGGCACTTATCATATTATAACTTTTTATGCTCATGTTTATCTCTCCCACAATGCTAGCATTTTCCCCAATGTTTTGTACAGTAACAGCCACTCGATAAATGTTTGTTGAGGTGATTTCAATCCCTCAGTCTGTGGACCAGGCTTACAACGAGATGGGATAAAGCAGGCATTCAGTTCAGCTTAAATTCTGGGTCTCAAGGATGAATTAATTGTACTTCCACCCATCACAGTTGTATCCCTGATTCATCAGCAGCCAATTAAAATGGCTAACCTATTTTCCCCTCTCTAACTTCTAGCTTCAAGGTGACAACCCAGATATGCAGGGGATAGTCTTAAAAATGCTATTCCATATTATTTCAACTCTTTCTACTGGTAGGGGTGAACACTAATTCAGGCATGATGTACAACGTTCTATTACAGCCTACAAACCTCCTGGAAGAGCCACCCACTGTAAGAGGAGTCAGTACTTTCATAGAAAACAACAGAAGTCTGCTAACAACATATANTAGGTTAACACTATGCTCTTTAGAGGACATTTTTGTGCCTCTTTCTCCTTCGAGTCCACACTGTAGCTGGTATTCAGTAAATGCAGGCCTGTATTCCCTTCGTGATGATGGCGGCAATACAGCCTGGGCTCCTGATTCTCAGTGCTGGACCTGAATACCAGCTCTCCCACTTACTAACAGGGTAATGGTGAGCAAATGACTTGTATTATTCATGCCTTAGTTTCCTCTTTTGTAGAATGGGGTAATAATAGTTCCTGTCACAGGAAGTTGTTTAAAGGATTAAACGGCACAATGTGAAGCACACAGAAATGTATGTGGCACATATATAGGCCATTTTTTAAATTTCCATTAAATCAGGTCATAAAGCAGACCATTCTAAAATGAATCATGTTTTCTCACACTACTCTAGGAGAGTGCTATACACTTACATAGCTTTTTTTTTTTTTTTTGGTTTGGGGGGGAATTTTGTGTGCATGTGTTTGTTTGTTTGTACAAGGACTAGCATCAAATGAGTAGTTGCTAGACCAGCAAAATTCTACAGAAACAAAAATAAGGCAAATGTAAACCTTTGTAATTAATCAAAATAGTAATATGAGTCAAATGCCATATTCATACACCAACCAAACCTCTATTTCTTAAAGCATCATCTTAAGAAGTCTTACCCCAATAGCCGCACTCACTACCTGGCAATGCCCATATATACACGAGGTCTAAATATTAAAAGGCCCATATAAAGGAAAAGTTAAGTGATGGTGCATGCCCTCATTTAATTGCACACCTCCAGAGGGCAATCTTCATGTATTTCCTATAGTATTTACCGGCAGCTGAGGAGGGTTTACTCTTTTGATAAAGCCCCTAAGGAATTATAATTTGCAAGATAAAGTCCTTTGATATTCTGAATACGGACTCAGATTTGCAAGATACAGTGCTGGGGTTTTTCCTCCTGAAACCTATGAAAAAAATCACCAATCAGAGCCAAGCAAGTGCTCCTTAGCCAGGTAACTGTGTGTGTGTTGATTTAAAATCCTCCCAAAGATAACCTTCTCTGCTGTGAGGAGGCCTTCTTAGCCCAAGGCAATTTCATTCATCATCCTTAGCTTTTGCTGAAAAAAGTTAGCTGTTCACCTCTCTCTAAAGATCAAATCCACTGTGTTCAAGACAAATTGCTTCCTTGTTTGAGCTTTAAAAAAATATATTTACCTCTAAGTCCTAATGAAGACATATTACTTCAAAATCCACAAAATAGAGGTCCCAGATACAGCTTTTGAGTGAATCCCAAGAAAGGTCAATTAGGTTGTAGGCAGAAGAGGTTTCTGCCACCTTGAATCAATCCCTCAAAGTGTTCCTCCAAGCTCTCTGCAGTCTGTGCTAACCACCAGACTTGGGGGGGGGGGTCACAGAAGGGCCAGCCAATGGAAATGACTTGCTCTGATATGGCAACAGACAACTGACATAATTTTGTTTTCCTTAAAGGAGAATAATTCTACATGCTGTTCACACACTGTGTTCAGAGGGGAAGAACAAAATGACAACAGAACATGCCTTTCACAAAAATGTAATAATAATTCTCTTTACTAGAGCCCTAACAAGGCAAATGGCTAAGGGTGTTGTACCAGACAAGAAGATACTCAGAGAGACATCAAGGTCCAGGGGAGCTCAAACCTCCACTCAATGAAGTAAAAAGATAGATACCGGCTCCTTCTGTTCTCCCAGAATCTCACAGGGCTTTACACCCCAGTCAGAGGTCTTCACAGCATCTTTATAGACAAGTGAGGGTGAAATGAGGCATGGAGTGGCTGAGCGATTTTCAAAAGACCATGCTCCGCAAGACAGTGGCAGATAAGGAAAACAGCTCTCCTGATTCTGACAGCTCCATTTCAGTTTTTTTAAATAAGTGAATAAAATTTTTATTTGAAAAAAATCTATAGTGTCTGTTAAGACAGCTACATTTTGCTTTATCTAACACAAGACCTGATCCTGGGTGCCCAAATACTAAATGACCACAGCAGCACAAATTTTTCTTTAAAAAAATAACAAAAACAGCTGAGAATGTAATGTGGAAAAGAAAATATCATCTTAACAAGTATCTTTATTGTCCTCCTCAAGATACTCCAGGCCAGGGACAACAGGTTACCTCAGGTGGTTAGACTGCAGGCTCATAACACCAAGGTTTATGGTTCAGTCCCCACATGGGCCACTGAGATGCGCCCTCCACAACTAGATTAAAACAACTACTTGACTTGGAGCTGATGGGTCCTAGAAAAACACACTGTTTCCCAATTACAAAAAAAAAAAAGATAATACCCCAGGCCACAATAATCTCTCCAGGCTCTGGGAAACACAGGTTCAGGTCCAGTGGTTTTCATACCTGGCACCTGGCTCTGTGCAGCCCGTTTACAGAGCACTGGAAGAGTAAGAAGAGCCACATGCAACTTTTCCACCTGACTTTAACCAGAAGAAACTCTAATCTTACCTGTTTAAAGGGGTCCAAAAATTGTAAATAAATTTTTTAACAATCTAGGCTATTCCTTTAAAAACTAAGACACAAAAGCATGGAGAAGTTAAATAACCAGAGAGAAGTACTGGAGAAAGAATGAGTGGTGGAAATCAATATGTAAAGCAAGCAGCCAATGCCTGTGGTTTACAGAAGAAAAGAAGGTGAACTTGGAGTGTCCCAGGACCCAGGGGGATGAGCACTTTCAAGAGGAGATTCCTCATAAGCGCATAATACAAACCCAAGATGGACTTTGTTGATTGACTTAATACTGGTCCCTCTTCCTTTGAACATCACTTTCTTTTGTAACAGTGAAATAACAAATGGCAGGGGCCGGNCGACAGCAACTTGTCTGTTCCCCTTTCCCCAATTCCCCAGCACTGTTCCCATCCCCCCAATTCCCCAATAAAAATCTTTAAAAAAAAAAAATGCTGATTGTTAGGTCAAGCCAAGTATAGTGAAGGTGGCTTTGTTTCTAATAACTGGGACAGAGAAGAAAGTTATCATAATGTACCAGTGATCACTGACAGATGCCCCTCACTCATGAATCATTTGTGACACTATGAAAAGAATTCAACTACAAAGGGAATTCGAGGCTTTTGTGATTCATTAAAATTTGTGTTTTACGGAAAATACATTCAATTTATCCTCAGATAAAATTGCAAATAATTACTGCCTAGGAAACACTAATCTGTCACTTGAAGCAGTACTTGTCACCTCCACAGATCTTACTGCAGTAAAAGAGCATAAACACCAGGTGGCAGCATTATATCATTAAAGATGCTCAAAACTTGAGGTTTGTATACAAAAATTGTCTGGGCATAATGTCAAACCAATCTACGTTCCTTCTAGATTTCTCCTTAGCTAATTAATGTCTTTAGAGTTTATGTTTAATCTATTATTATTATTATTATTATTATTATTATTATTATTATTATAAATCTATTATTATTGAGGCTTAAGCCATTCAACCTGAAATGGGACTTACATTTTTGGAATGTTCAGAGTTACCAACACCTTTGGAGTTAAATGGTGTAAAATTGCATAAGAGGAATTTTTTAATGACATTTAAAAAAAATAGTGTCCTTGCTTATTATTAACCTATTTGTGTTATAGGCTCCTGGGAGTGACGAATGCTGCACTTCGTAAGAGAAATCCTGGATGGTTAAAATTCACGTTTTGGACTCCCAGAAGTACTGGACAGTAGCTCAGGAGACAACCTAGATAATAAGCAAAGAATCTCTTTGAAAACCCAGGAATTGCGCCTCCGTGTACTCTGGATATAAAACCCAAATTTGGATCTCAACTGTAGTGCTTAAAAAACTGGTCCCCAGCCAACTGGGAATCAGTCTCTTCTCCCAACCCCTGCTTTCACCCTCTTATCTTCAGCTTTGTCTTCAGTCTGCCATGGGAAACTGCCATCTCCTCACAGGTCAAAACAAAACATATATTTTAAGGCCGGTCCAGTGGCGCAGTTGGTTAAGAGTGCAAGCTCTGAGAATTAGGGTCACCGGTTTGATTCCCACACTGGCCAGTGAGCTGCACTCCAGCTGAACTGCCAACGGACAGCCAGACGGTTCAGCTGGTGAGAGTGCATGTTCCTAACAAAGGTT
>NW_017731371.1:4167452-4181968 GCF_001890085.2 Hipposideros armiger
GCAATACTAGTCGTGCTGTGTTTTGCTTTGCTCCGTATTATTTTCATTCTGTTTCTGATTGTCACTGATTTATTGGATATTTGACCTCCTAAGTGTGGTTTATATGGAGACTGAAACCCAATGAAATCAAAATCAGCACTGCAATGAAGTCGGTCTGAAAAAATAAATAAATGTTGCCAAGTTAACGATTCTTTCCTTAACAAACCACTAGAGATACCCAATCTCAGATTTCCCTTGGGAGTCAGAGAGCCATTTTTCCTTTATTGTCCCACTTTTTAAAGAACTGTAACCAAGAAATAGAAAAGTGCATAAATTTTAAGTGCACAGCTCAGTAAATTTTCACAAAGCAAGAGCACCAATGTCACCAGGACCTAGATCATAAGCAGCACTTCCAAAACCCCATTTGTGTCCACTCCACAGCCTACCCAGCTAAGTAACCCCTATTCCGATTGAACTATAGATTAGTTTTGCCTGTTTTTGAACTTTCAGTAATGGACTCAGGCAGTGTGTGCTCTTTTGTGGTGGATTTCTTTTGCCCTAAATTACATTGGTGAGATTCATCTTTGTTTTCTCATGTGGCAATTGTTCTTTGTCATTGCTATACAAAATTGACTTTGTGTGTGTGTGTGTGTGTCTGTGTGTGTTTCAGGAGCATCTAGACAAACAAGTATTCTGAGAAAAGCACTTTGAGACACATGGATCCCAGTGTTAGAATACAAAAGCTTTAGTCAAAAGAAAAAAACAGTGAATAAGATGACCTTTTGAAACAGCCTGAAGTCAATTGTTAAGAAGCAGCTGTTTGAGGAAAGAAATGGAATAGTAGAAAGAGTTCTGTGAGATCAGCCAGAAAAACAGTCTTGGAAAGAATTGCCCAGAACTGCATCAGGGATCTTGATTCAAAAGAAAAGAAAAGTTGGCCTTCTGCAAAGGTTTTGAGTTAGGCTGTCTGCTCTCTTTAGCAGACACTCTCTTTTCTGCTTATGCAGTTCTGCCTTCAGGGCCCAGCTGTTCTGAAGGCAGCACCACTGTTAGGGATCTGGCTTTGCCGCCCCTTTCCGCACATTGCAGGAGATTTGACCAAACAATTCCCCACATAAAAAGCCATTTGCAGTCTCTTTCTGCCTTTTTAAACACAGGTTATGTTGTATTCTCTTTGTACAGTTTTGATATTTCCATTACGGTGAACTATCACTTTATGAAAGTTTATGTTATAAAACCATGGTTCCCGTCTAATTCTGATATGTAAGATACTGAAATTTTTACTAGTGCTTCATAAAACGACCTGCATTTAAAACACAAATTATTTTTATTCTGTTATGAAGATTTTTATTAGAGCAATTATCAAAATGGTCCCATAAATACTGATGCCATAATCTCAAAATAAAATTACCCTTTTTTCCCCCTTAAAAAATCCACAAATTCACAAAAAAACTTCCACTAGCTTAAAAAAGAAATCATTTGACGTACACTTACTATAGTTTTTTCTTAAAATTAATTAATTGAGTCCAGTGAATTTGGAAAGTATTTATTCTGAGAATCTAAGCTTCCCTCTACATCTTTCTGTCTATAGAAGTTTCACTAAACCTGTCACAGATTTCAAGGGTCCTGGCTTAACATACTTATCAGGTACAAGAATAGGGATGTTGGAATATTTCCCAGGGTATTAGTAAGAGGGTAGGAGTGATCTGTCAGCACATGAGTAGTTTGGATTCTAGTTTTAAAACCAAATCCAAATATAAGAGGACACCCAAAGTTTACTTCACTAAAATATACTATTGTACAATTAAAAGTGCTCATAAATTATTTTATCTTCTTCCATCAAGAGATGAGGCTATTTCCCCACCATGTGAGTTGCCTGTGACTGCTCTGTTCTGACCAATAGAATGAGATATAAGTGATGTTTGACTCAGCTCAGGCTTCAGGAGGTCTTGCTACTTTGCTGTCACCCTCCTGGACCTGCTGCCTCCATGGGCAAAAGCGTTAGCTAGACTTCTGAAGGGGGACATCATGTGGAGCAAAGACAATTGTCTCTGCTGAAGTCCCTGGCTACAACGGTCCATTTTGTGTGTCAACTTGACTGGCCAAGTTGACAAGCTGATACAACACTATTTCTGGGTGTATATATAACAAGCTGATACAACACTATTTCTGGGTGTGTCAGTGAGGATGTTTCTGAAAGAGATTAGCATTTAATTCACTAGACTGAGTGAAGAAATCTGAGCTCACCAATGTGGGTGGGTATCATCCAATCAGCTGTAACAAAAAAGCAAAATACGGGGAAACTCTCTCTCTTTTTGAGCTGGAAGGTTCTTAGCCTTCATACTCAGACTGAAATCTACTACAGTTTTCCTGGTCCTTCAGCTTATAAGGTGAGACAATTAAGTTCACAAACTCATTCTAGAAAATGTGCTCTTACCTCATTGCTGAATATCACTATGGTCACCTTCAAAGTACTCCCCTTGGAAAGCTATGCACCGATGCCAGCACCTAGTTCACCCTTCAAAGCAAATGTGGAACTCTTTTTCTGGAATGGCCATCAGAGCTGTTGTCGTATTACCCTTGATGTCCTGAATGTCATCAAAATGTCATTCTTTCAATATTTCTTTTATTTTCATTTGGGTAAAGAAAGAAGTCATTAGGGGCCAAATCAGGTGAGTAGGGAGGGTGTTCCAATACAGTTAGTTATTTGTTTACTGGCTTAAAAACTCAGACAGTGCCATACGACCTGGTGCATTGTCATGCTGCAAGAGCCATGAGTGGTCGGCGAATAGTTCAAGTCATCTAACTTTTTCACGCAGCCTTTTCAGTAAACTTGGTTAACTGTTTGTTCAGTTGGCACAAATTCATAATGAATAATCCCTCTGATATCAAAAAAGGTTAGCAATGGGCTGGCCGGGTGGCTCAGTTGGTTAGAGCACGAGCTCTGAGCAACAGGGCTGCCGGTTCGATTCCTACATGGGCCAGTGAGCTACGCCTGAGCTGAGCTGCCGCTGAGCTGCCAACGGGTGGCTAGATGGCTCAGCTGGTGAGAGCGCATGCTGTTAACAATAAGATTGCCGGTTCAATTCCCAAATGGGATGGTGGGCTGCACACACACACACACACACACACACACACACACACACACACATACACACACACCTGCAACTAGATTGAAAGTGGTGACTGGATTTGGAGCTGAGCTTGCACCTTCCACAACTAAGACTGAAGGATAACAACTTGACTTGGAGCTGATGGGTCCTGGAAAAACATAATGTGCCCCTTCCCCAATTCCCCAATGCTGTTCCATTCCCCGATTCCCCAATTAAAAAAAAAAAATTCTTTAAAGAAAAAAAAAAAAGGTTAGCAACATCCTTTGACTCTTGATTTGGACTGATGAAACTTTTTTGGTCGTGGAGAATTGGCTGACTTCCATTGTGCACTTTGATGCTTTCTTTCAGGGTCGTATTGGTACTCCCATGTTTCATCACCAGTGATAACACGGCCCAAAACATCGTCTTGCCTCTCCAAAAGGTCTTGGCAAACTTCGACTCTCCTTTGCTTTTGTTCATCGTTGAACTCCTTCAGGACCATTTTTGCACACGCCTTTCTCATGCCAAGATTTTCAGTTAATAGTTTCCTAACTGTTTCTCTATTGGTGTTTACTTCGTCTGCTTGCTTCTCACACTCAGCCAATGACACGCCTTTCTCATGCCAAGATTTTCAGTTAAGAGTTTCCTAACTGTTTTTTGTTTTGTTTTGTTTTTTGTTTTTCTGTTTTTAAATTTTTTTATTGTTAGTTTCAGGTGTACAGAACCATGCAATAGTTACCCTTTTCACCCTCACAAAGTAACAGTTTCTCTATTGGTGTTTACTTCGTCTGCTCTGCTTCTCACACTCAGCCAATGATTTGGACAAACAATTCAACGAACTTTTGCAATGTTTTCATCAGTTCTGCTTGCTACTGGCCGCCCTGACCACTCTTTATCAGTGACACATTCTCTCTCCTCAGAAAAATGTTTAATCCATTTGTACACTGCCATTTTCTTCATGGCATTATCCCCATAAAGTTGGGCTAACATGTCCCTGATTTCACTTCCACTCTTGCTAAGTTTAACAAGAAAGTTAATGTTTTTTCATTGCTCTAATTCAAGCTCAGACATTCTTGCGACAGCACAGAAAAACACGCAACAATAATGAACGCCACTCAGCAAGACACCACCACACATCGGCATGGACACAGCTGTGAGGCATTGATATACCAAGGTTACGAAACCTTACTGAGCTGTTTGTACAGTGCTGCCAATGTAAGCGCACGGTGGCAAGGTTGCGACCTTAATTGGCAGACCGCATACAGATGGTAGATTGCAGAACATTTGGCCTCCATAACTGTGTTACCCAATTCTTATGATAAATATGTGTATAAATGTATACGTGTATGTATGTATATATCTGCTATTGGCTCTGTTTCTCTGGAGAACTCTGACTAAATACTCTGACCAACAAACCCCTGGAAGACAACTACTTGAATACACCCCAGGTGTGAGCAGCTAGAGAACTGCCTAGCTCCGGGGTCGGCAAACTGCAGCTCACGAGCCACATGTGGCTCTTTGGGTACGTACATGTGGCTCTGAAGTAAAATTGAAAATGAAAATAAAACTATCATAGTTTCATTTATAAAAGTTTTAAAGGATATTATTCACATAATGGTGACTTCATTTGTTTCATAGGTCTCACAAAACTTCGAAGGACAGGATTGGCTCTTCCATCTCAAAAGTTTGCCGACCCCTGGCCTAGCTGAACCCAGCCTAACTTTATAAACAAATAAATTACTGATTTAAGCCAAGAAATCTGAGGAAATTTTGTTACACAGCAAGAGATAACTGACAAGGCACCCAAGGCCCGTTTCATGACTTGACATACCAATTCAGTGAGGAAAATGGGCTAGTATAGTGGGGTTTTACTATCAAGTCCCCAACTTTAAATTTCCACAGCACTTTTCTGCCTAGGTTAGGCCCACTTCATTTCTAGTTGGGACAACTGTAATTCATAACCCTTCATAATGAGGCTTGCATGAAGTAGCAGAGGCGGATATTTACCCATGGGCCTCCAACCCCCAGAGATTTTAACCTCCCCCTGTGCTTCCAAGCTGGGCATAGGCCATGACTTAGAAAGTTCCTTACAGCATCTGCGACACCAAAGGAGCATTAAGTGAAACACCTGAAGGGAGGAGACGGTGTCAACTTAAAATGAATGAAAGCCTGCACAGCTTCTGGTGCAGCTGCCGCTGAAATCAGAGGGCAGCCAAGCCCGTGTGGATCAATGAGCTAGCGGTACCTGCTGTTCTGTATCTGAGGTCATAGCTGAAGGCCCATTTCCTTGGGGAGCCTCGGGGAGTCTGATATTAAAGGTCTCCTGGGAAATGCCAAGCGCCCCTGAGGTAGTTATGCAAACCCTGGATCTCTGTGAAACACCCAACATTCTCCTTTCAGGCTATGTTATCTCCAGTAGACTTATCTGTGACCAGAGTGTTCTTTCTAGGACAAACTTACTTCACAATAACCAGAAATATCTCCTCTAGGGCCACCTGATGTATGATTATATTTTAAAAAAAAAACAACCAAAGGAGTTTCCATAACCCCCAGGGATCAAAATTAATGTTGTCAGTAGTGTGACAAATTGACATGTGTTTCTTGATCCAATGCACTGAGAAGACTCGCTAAAAATATCTAACCTGAATTTAATCAAGAGGAAACATCAGATAATCCAAATTGAAGGACATTTGTAAAATAACTGTTCAATACTTTGCTAAAGAGTCAAGTCAAGTTTACTGAAAAATAAAGACTAAGGGATGTCACAGATTGGAGGCTAAGAAGATGTGCTGATTAAATACAATATGAGATTTGGGATTGGATTGCAGGCCAGGAAAAGAGCATTAGTGAAACAGCTGGAAAATTCAAATAAAGTCTATGTGTCAGGTAATAGTATTGTATCAATGATAAGTTTTCTGATTTTGATAATTGTACTGTTATAGTGTGGTTATATAAGGTATTATCACTTGGGGAAACTGGATGAAAGATATATGAAAACTCTTGGTATGTTTGCAACTATTTTGTAAATCTGAAATGACTTTGGAAGTCTTCAAAATGAAAAGTTTGAATTATTAAAGTCAATAGGATAGAAGATGATGGACAATTGAAGAAGAGCCTTGAAATTAGACAGATTACAATGACATCTGTCATATTTAGTCAGATAAAGCAATGATATGCAACACTGGTTTGGGGCCACCTTACCCTACCCTTCACCCCCCACCACACATACCTTCTTGTCTCTGTTTTGATTTAAATGTCATGAACTCCTCAGAAAATTTCAAAGTAGTATTGGTCATAATTCACTCTGACTTTACAACATAAAATACCCCGTACAAATGTATTTTACAAAGGAGAAAGGAAAGGGGAAGGAAATCATATAAACAACACGAGGCTAATTTCCAAGGAGGCAGTCCTGAGTTTTAAAACCATCAGCTAAAGAAGAATTACCTGGGACACTTGTCTTTAAAGACTCTGATGTTCAAGCCCCACATCAAACCTATAGAACCAGGATCTATAAGTAGAGTGTTTATACAAAGTCACTGAATGATTCTGAGACGTGCCAGGAAAGTCTGCGTACCACCCTTAAAAAAATGGCTGGTCTCTAAAATGAGATCCATTCACCACTAGGTGGTGCCAAAATATCAAAGATGCAACTTTCTGGTACCGTATGCATTTTCCTTTCAGTATATGGTATATTCATTTCCTTTTTTACTCCTCCACATCTACCCAAACTTTTAGAAAAGGATTACATCACACCAAAATAAATATTTCACTCAGCATTGGCCTGGCAGTTTCTCCTTGAATTTATTTTGGTTCTAACAGACAGGCTTGTTCTGAGGGACTGTTAGGACACTGCTTCCGCACTCCTCTTTCCTTTAGAATCTCCCTTTCTGAATAAAACGTTTGGAAGAAGGGAATCCAGTGGCAGTAGTGGCCTCGTCAGCAATGAGCAATTGGATGAGAAAGAATGACGTGACAAGTTTCTGGGACGCCCTATTTAACCATTTGTGGTTTTGATCTCTGACCTTTCCTCAAAACCATGACTGCAGAAATATACCAGAATCAGTTTATTCTTTCCTAATTCGCACTGCCTCATTGCAAAAGTATTTGACAGCTTCTTTGACAGTTTTCTCTTTTCTTCTTTCTCAGGGTTTGTTTTTTGTTTTTTGTTTTTTGTTTTTCACATTAAAAAACTCTGTGTGGATGATATCATTTCAAATTTTTTCTGAAGAGTACGTTTGAAATCTACTTGAAGATATTGTATGTAGACTTATGTGTGTTTACTTATTTTTAAATGTGCATTGAACAGAAATGGCTAAAAAGCTGAGCACGACAAACAGTGTAACTATTTTATGAATTCTATAAATACCTATTGAGCAACTAACATACTCGTATAGCAAGTACTGTGATACTTACTAGCATAGAGATACAGGATTGAGCAAAACAAACAAGATAGAAGCTCTCATGGACGTGCATCCTAATTGGCAAAAACACATGGGGAGAAAAAAGAAAAATAAATCAACAAAATAATGACAGAGTGACAACTCTTTTTAAAAATAAAGCAGAATGATGTGATAATTTCTGCACAAGGTGGGATGGTTTTTGACAGGTGCTCAGGGAAGGTATCCCTGAGGCGATGACATTTGAGCTGATTGTGAATGATGACAAGAAAAGCTGGAGGTCAAGTTAGTTATCTAGGCAGAGGGTTGAGCAATTGCAACAACCTGAGGGTAGGAACAAGCCTGGTATGTTGTGAATCAGGAAGACAGTCAACATAGGGATGCATCAGCCAAACAAGGTTGCCAGCATGAGCAAAAACCTGGTCAGGGCCACAGATTGCAATTGAGATTTTATTTTTAGTGATATGGGAAATCATCAGAAGGTTTTCAGGACGAAAGTAACGTGGTCTATTTTCTTTCTTTTTTTTTTTTTTAAAGATCACCTTCGCTCCTGATTGTAGGCGGGACACATGCTGAGTTGACGAGGTGTCCATAGTAGGTTTTCGGGTTGATGGCGATGCCTATAGAGGGCATCAAGTTCCTTTATTTATCTGAAGTGTTTATGAGGTGTATGCAAAGTTGCCAAACTAAGGACTGTGTTATGTATCCATAGTATGGAGTGAGAACTGGATTTTTAAAAACTAAGCACAAATTAGATAATTAAACTGTTACTGTATTTATGACTTCATCTCCAATCATATGTGTGACTTCGGATCTGTCCACATCATGCAATATCTCTGAACTTTCATTTCTCGGGCTGTTAATAATAACAGCAGTAGAATGAGGGTTAATATTTACTAAAGCTTTGACCCATAACTCAAAGCTCCCAAATCAGCAAAAAATATCTCTACCAGTGATCACAAGAACCTTGGGCTACCTTTCTTAAAAGCAATAGTTTCTGTTTTTTCCCACTTTTTTTTTTCAACTGTTAGGTTAAACAGTGAAGAGAAACAACAGCGCTTTCTTTGCTTGAGGGCCTTTTCTCGTCACCATTTTGCAGAGAAGAAAACCGGAGTACACGGACACGAAGCCCGTCCGAGGGCTCCTAACACATTAGGCATGAGGCAGGATTGGAAGCCAGCTTTGGCTTAGACTGGAGGTGGGCTACCCTACCCTTCACTGCAAAAACCTGGAGTGCAGTCAATAGAGGGTTGAGAAGAAGAAGGAATTCCATAACAGACCTGAGAAGAGTGAGTGGTAGGTACTGCTCTCATCTCTGTGTGGGAGGCTATAAAGGGAGCCGGAGGACTAAAGAGGGGGAGAAAGAGGGGATGTCGGGATATGGTGGCAACAAGTTTGTAGGGCTACCAAATACAACTTTGAGATGTTTCATAGATGTCATCTACCCTACCCTATAGCTACTTTTCCTTATTTCTCATGATACCAGGTCCCTGAAGCAAATTAGGCTATTCTCCCAGGCAAATTCCACTATGCTCCCTAAATCCCCTGCTCACTTACTAAAACTGAAGACACTCTCAAAGTTCCATTCATTTAGCTCAAGCAGTTGACAACAGTTCAAATGTAATTGCCCCTGGGAGGAGCTATTATCATCTTACCCTATTAGTAATAGGGATATAGGCTCTGAAGCAATTCGTTATTGCTGCATAACAAACCGTCTTGAAACATGAGTTTAAAACAATTGTGTATTACTTCTCAGAAATGTACAAGTTGGTAGCTCTACAGGTAGTTTTACTGATCTAATTAGCTTTTGGCTGGACTCAGTCATGTGTCTGTGGTCAGGTAGAAGGCCAGCTGGGAGTGGAGTGCTCTGGGATAGATGGAATGACTCAGCTTTGCTCCTTGTGGTCTCTACCTCTAATGCAGGCATGTTGCTATGGTGACCACAGAGAAACCAGAAGGGAAGCAGAAACATGCAAGGCTTCTTAGGGTCTGGACTCAGAGCTGTCACATCATGTCTGCCACATTTTACTGACCAAAGCAAGTTACAAGGCCAGTCCAGGTTAGAGTGGGCAGGGGCTACAAAGTTATCAGGCAAAGGATACATAGAAGCCATTAATTTAGTTGAGAGCATCAATGCCTTCCATCTAACACAAGATGAAAGAGCAAACTGTGATTAAGAGTAGGAAACAGAAAATAGAGAATAAAAGTTATTTGCATTCCTAATAATCTCATGCATGGAAATCTCTTGTTCTATTATCTAGTCCTGAATTCAACCAAATTGTTCTCTTCCTTCTCATCTTCATCTTAGCATTTCCTATGCAAATAAATCATCTCCTCACATGTAGTTTGTTTTGCAATGGTCTTAGATTAAAATTAATTAAATAATTTAAAAAATTTAATCATTTGAGTTCAGCCAATTAGATTTTGGTTTGATACAGAGTAAAAAAAAAATTAATGTCATTTTGTTATTCTTCTAATTAATGAGCAACTTTAGTGTTTACATTAATGACATGGTAGAACAGCTAAAAAGAAGGAAGAATTAAAAAAGATCAATTTCCTCATGAATTCACCTTCTAGCATGACAGTTTTATCATTAGTAAATATTTATAGAGCCCCCACAGTGAGGAAAGAACCATGATGAATACAGTATAAAACATGTTTTTTAAAAAAAAAAGCATATTCTGATTATAGAAATCATAGATAAGACATGGGTGACAAAATATTGATACTATCATTTCACAATGAATATCAAAGTTGTGTTGGCTATGTTTAATTTAAACAATGCATAGTCATGAACTTATAGGAGTAAACTGAAGACCATTTAGGGAGAATTAGGGTGGAACCTTTGAGGTGGCAATATACTCACTATCTTCTATAGTAAGGAAAGACATCAGGATTAGACTAAGAAATAGGTCGTTGTGCGTAAAGGGTGTTGTTACCCCACACCGGCACAAGGTAAGACAAAGCTCTTGAGGCAAGAAGGTAATATTATTTTAGGAGTTACATAGAATGCTCCATGGTCATCTACTGACCCACAGATGTGGGTTTAGGTTTCAGGTGTGGTTGATCCCATCCCTCTGAGCAGACTCTGAAAGAGAAACCTTCAGAAGATCAGGCCATTTGGCTGAAAGGGCTGTCATTGGCCAGATCAGGAGTCAACTCAAAGCTCCTTCCTGGTCCTCCCCAGAGTTTCTGGAAGATCAGCTGGCCTGTAGAAGATGTGGAGAGGACACAAGCCGCTGCCAGCCATGAGGAACATCCAGCAAACATTCCAAGCACAGCTCATGCCCTGGAAAAGTGCGCTCCAGGGGAAGGAAATGAAAATGGACCCAGACCTGAAACCGTAAGTGACAGGTCTCAGACCTGGAAAGAGCAGTTGAGAATAGAGCGCTGCTTCTTTGCTACATAAAAGATCTTTTTGGTATCTCAAGGACAAAAAGTCTCTATGTGGAAGAGGTCTTTGGTGACCTACGTGGGGCGTTTTCCTTGTTTATCATCAAGGACTTGAGCCAAAAACAGTGGTCCCACATGCTTTAAATGTACTCTGGAACCTGACACAAGTGCTTTTGGCTTATCGGTTTACTGCACAGAAGCCCTGGCAAAGTGTGAGGTTTTCATGGTATCCACGCTGAAGACAGAGATTTCAGGCAGAGAGAGACAATGAGCAGTGCTAGCAAAGGCTTGGAAAGCATGGTTGTAATCTAAGGCTTAATGTGTTCAGAACTCAGTATTTCCCAGGGAAGGGCAAATGGGACTACGTATAACACTTGCCGTGTCGACTCTGTAAGTTTTGGGTTTAAGTTCCTTTTAATCTAGAAAGATAGGTTTGGTTTCAGGTTAAATTTCTTTGACTTCCTTATAAACAGGCAGTATGGGTTAGGCTTTGGTTTTTTGGCTTGTGCTTCATTTTCCAGTTTACATTTTGTAAAACGACTCACAGAGTACCAAGGACAGGTAGCGGTATTTCATTTTTTAAAAAACCCTCTAGAACTCCAACTATAATTACTTAAATATCTCTCAAAGAACACTATCTTCAAAGGAAAGAGAATGTTATGGGGAGATTATTAGACTCAGCCCAGACCTGGAGCAATAAAAGAAGGCCCCCCAGAAAGACATTTAAAGGCATCACCATGGATACACATGAACCCCGTGAAGGCAAACACTGCGTGAGGCGTGATTGGGACAGAAAACATAATATAAAATGTAAATGGGCTGAGGAAACTGGGAATCATGTGCTTTGCTTTCCTTTTGGGGAGCCTGTGTGTATTAGTGGAAAGACATGGAGCTTTGGATTCTACAGACAGCCTTTGAATGCCAGCTCTACTGCTGTTTAACTGAATGTGTGGACTAGAAAAGAGACAATTTCTTTTGACTTCGGTTTTCTTATCTCCAAAATGGCAAGAAATATACCTATTTTCCTAGTGTTATTAGGAGGATTAAATAAATTTCTATATGTAAAGTGCCAGACATACAGAAATTACACACACACACACACACACACACACACACACACACACACACAAAATCAGTTCCGTTCCACTCTTTATCTTTCTCCCTGAAAACCTAACAAAGAACACTGGAACGCAGTTACTCCGAGAAACAGCCTATGTCTCCAAAGACCCCTTGATGGCCCAGCCCAGTCACCAAACCCCACTCTACTCTGTATAGAGTTTTCACAAGTGCATAGGGCACACGTAGAATTCAAACCCTGGTTTTCCAGAAAGCTCAAAACAACATCTGACCTTGTGGGCTGAATGCCCACTGTGGCTACGGAGGCGTTGGTAAGCATCTGTACCTGTGTTTCCTTCTCAGCTTAGTCACTCTCAAGCTGTAAGACAGGAGATGAGTACATCAAGCTCTCTGAGCCTCAGAGAGGGTGAAATGAGGATAAGTCCTTTATGGAATCATTTCCAGCCTTGCACACAAGCATACTAAGGAATCTACCACCATCATCACAACTGTAGTGACCTTTAAAAAACTCTGCCAAATTATTACCCAATTGGGTCATCTTCTTGCATTTTATGATAACTGCTAGAGAATATTTTTATTTATTAGCCATGCGCATTTCTTCTTCCATAAATGACCTGACACATCTTAAAAGATCCTGCGACCTAAATTCTCAAAACGAAATGATGGCAGACAGCACCATCTCAGCCACCTGTTATGAATTCAGCCCAGCCTCACTGCTCTTCACTGTTTTAAAAAATCATAGGATGAATGCTACATTGAAGAGGTGTAATCAACAGTAACATAGAAACGTATTAGTATATGAATCTCTTTTCTCTTTGCCTGTCTTTAAGAGATGATAGTTCACACTCTCCTGAATGCCTGAAGGTTTTGTAAAGAATCATCATTATTGTCTTCTTTGTTATCACCATTGTTACAAACAGGTGAAATGAACAACCACTTAAAAAACGTGATTTCAGGGTTATCGAGAAGAATAAAGGGAAAATGCCAAAATCCTGACCCTGGATTTATGGAGACATGTATTAAGAAGATAAAACCACATGTCTTCAAAAGGAACAATGATAATCAAATTTGCCAATTGTGAATAAGTTCCCAATTATATTGTTAAAAATAGTTAGCTAGAAATAAACCCTAACATATATGGTCAGTTCATTTTTAACAAAGGGGACAAGATAATTCAATGGAAAAACAATAGTCTTTTCAATAATAATGCCAGGAAAAGTGGCAGAAGAGTGAAATGCCAAGACAACATGTAAAAGTTGGACCCTTACCTCAAACACACACAAGAATTAACTCAAAGTGGATCGAAGACCTTACACGTATGTAAATGCTAAAACTCTTGAAAACATAGGAGTAAATCTTCATGACCTTGGGTAGGCAATTATTTCTTAGGTACAACTCAACAAGCACACGTGATAAAAGAGATTGATAATTGGACATTATCAAAATTAAAAACTTTCGTGATTCAAAGGACACCATCAAAAGTGAAGAACCAACCTACAGAATGGGAATAAAATATTTGAAAATCATATATCTGATAAGGAACTTGTATCTAAAACATATAAAGAATACAACTCAACAATAAAAAGGCAAATAACCCAATTTGAAAATGGACAAAGGATTTGAATAGATTTTTCTCCAAAAGGTATATTAATGATCAATAAGCACAGAAAAGATGCTCAACATCATTAGTATTGAGAAAATCCTAATCAAAAACATAATGAGATACCACTCCACATCCACTAAATGGCTATAATCAAAAAGAAAAAAAAATAATAAGTGTTGGTTAAGCATATGGAGAAAATAGAACTCTCATCCATTGCTGTTTGGAATGTAAAATGTTGCAGTAACTTTAGAAAACACTTTGGAAGCTCCTTAAAATGTTAAACAAAGCAATATCATCTCTAGGTATATAACCAAGATAATTGAAAATATATGTCCACACAAAACTTGGACACAAATTTCCATAGCAGCATGATTCAAAATATCAAAAAACATGGAAATAATCCATATAGCCATCAACTGAAGAATGGATAAATAAAATGTGGCATACCCACACAATGGACTATTATTTTATCATAAAATGGGATGAAGTAAGGACACATGCTACAACATGGAGGAAACCTGAAGACATTATCCTAGGTAAAAGAAGCCAGTCACAATAGATCGCATATAGTATAATTCCATTTACATGAAATGTCCAGAATAGGTACTTTCTCTCTATATAGATGAGATATGAAAGGTCTCACCTGTACAGACAAAAAGCACATTAGTAGATGAGTGGTGGCCTAGGGCAGAAAAGGGGGAAGGTAGGAGGGATGAAGAGCAACTCAGAATAGGTGCACAGCTTTCTTTTTGGAGCTATGAAAACGTTCTAAAATTAGACGATTGTGGTGGTTGCATGACTCTGTAAATATACTAAAAACCACTAAATTATACACTTTAAACAGGTGGATTTTATGTCATGTAAATACCTGAAGCTGTTTTTAAAACTTTTTAAAATATTTACTTTAAATAAGGCCCTATGATTTTATTATAAATGTTAGTAGTAATAACTGTAACAACTTACTGAGTTGTT
>NW_017731371.1:4183103-4197712 GCF_001890085.2 Hipposideros armiger
TGCTTTATTACCAAAAAAGTATGTTTTAAAAACCTTAGAGCACAACATTATGAATGTAGCTAATGCCACTGAACTGTGCCTTTAAAACAATTAAGATGGTAAATTTTGTTATGTATATTTTACCACAATAAAAAAAATACAAAACAATCCCTAAGGATACATTAAAATCATATGCTATTCATAAATATTTCTTTGGAAATAATTACCAATTTGTATAAAATCAAACAAAGGCAGATGATACAATAACTACTATGCAATTTGTCAGATTATAATGCTATTTAAATGAAAGAAAACAGTTATTTAAATCTGGTAACTCTGAGGCCAAATTCATGCTTTACCAAACACTGAAGTTGGGTGTTTAAATGTTTACAGTGGTGTGAGGGAGTCCGGTCTTAGGTCCTACTGGCTCAAAAGAGCTAATTACCCACATCTCTTCCCAAAGTTTGTTCAGTGGCATCACATTGGTAGCTGAAAATCAACCATAGTGGGACTATCTACACTCTGGAAATCGGCAAATGTTACAAATCAGAGCTCCCGCCTCCCCCAGAAAACCAGTTGACCAGCACACCACTGCTTAAATAGTAAATATATCTATCAATAGACAGAAATTTATACTAACAAAATGTTTTCAATCAGCTCTCTCAACTCATTTTATAAATTGAAGCAAATGCCATGGAGAACAGTGAAAAGACTTGCCCAAGCGAGTAGCAGGGCCAAAACTTGGGTTTTCACATTTCTTTCCCTTATATCACCAAGAGCAACAACACAAAAAGAAAGATTGCCTGAAGCCTGACATCGCCATGTTCACTGAAACTGCAAGATCAACTACCTGATCTTTTTGGAGGCAGAAATCCCTCTCAAGTCACCGACTGCTCCATAGTCATCGTTTTCTGTCAGGGGCAGCACTGTGGTCTCTCTGTGTCCTGCCAGAGAAAGGCTCACAACTTTAGAGGAGGAATTCACCTCCTCTCCAATCTTTATCATAGAAATCACAGAATAAAGGCGCCTGAGGCAAGAGGAAGAAACTTTAGATAGGATCTAGTCCATTACTTAGACTGGACTATTCCAGGCTGCTGGGCGGGGCCATTAACGCCAATGTCAACATTTCATGGCCCCAAATTGTTACACTTGGGTCCTCTCAGGTTAGGTCTCCCACAAGCCATATGTCAGTGTCACATTCAGAAAGGAAACTATTTTTCAACTATAGGATTCCATTCAACTTTAGTGAAAATATACCCAGCTCAAATCATAAGTTCCCTCCTCATCATCAATGGTATTTTCTGAATGCTTAATATGTGCAGGCTTCATGACTGAATTTTACAGTATCATCAAGTCCTCACAATGGCCTTTTGAGGTAGACACTACTATCATTATCGTTTGTTTTGGAGGCTTGGAAAGGTACCTTTCCAATGTAACACAAGCAAGGAAATAAGGAAGCCACCCTCCCAATCCAGGCAGCCTGACCTCAAGCCCACACTCTACATCAGCGGTTCTCAACCTGTGGGTCGCGACCCCTTTTGGGGGTCGAACAACCTTTTCACAGGTGTCGCCTAAGACCTTCGGAAAACAAAAAGATATTTACATTACGATTCATAACAGTAGCTGCGGGCTCCCGCGGTTCCCCTTCTGCGAGGAAAAAATACGCGGAGACACAGGAGCGCTTTTTCAAGAAGTGTCTCACTTTATTTTACAGCATGCCCCTTTTTATACCGGGCAGTTTAAGCATTGTTCCATTAATATCAGGGTTTTAATTCCTCAGAATTCTTATGCTCCAGGGTACAGCTATACCTTTTCTATGCTAAAGACTAACTTATCCCAACTATGCCCAAATCCCTCCACCCTCAATGACTGCGACCAAGGCCTGAGCCTTTACATAATTGCCTAAAGGATGGTTACCATGACCACCCAACACTTATTCTAAAAACTATTGTCTAAACAGGATCTTAAGATTTACAGGGTGTGTACTTTGACCTTTACTAAGAGACTAGTAGTGTGACTAAAATCACCTTTAGTGTATAAAATATAATTATTGTGATATATCTTTTAGAAGGGGTGTAAGATCTTCGTCCTACAGGGGGACATCCAAAGGGGAATTTAAATTCTTTAAAATATAAAGCAGTATCTGTTTCTCAGTCAGAGCTTCAGAATTTGTCACAATTGCAGTGTTTGGCCATGTCAGATACTGAGGCGCAGACGGCTCCCGGCAAGTAGCAAAATTACAGTTATAGAGTAGCAACGAAAATAATTTTATGGTTGGGGGTCACCACAACATGAGGAACTGTATAAGGGGTCGCAGCATCAGGAAGGTTGAGAACTGCTGCTCTACACCACGACACCACACAGCCCACTCCAAGAATGTAGATACATTCACATTACACCCGAACCCTGGTATTCCACATATGGCTGTCCCATGATGAGGTCTGAATCCCCAGGTATCTTAAGCAGACCACACGCTTCTTTGTCTAAATGGCAGTAGTATGAGCTTAGGGTATACAAACTAATTGTATTAATACTAGCCTGAGCACAGCAGAATCTAGCAGATAAATCTCAGAGCATAAATATTTATAATGTTACCTAACTGTAGAGGAAATCTAATCTATTTGTAAATGAGAATTTATATTCCACACCTCTGAAAAGCTTGGTTTTGAAGCGCTATGTATTTGGTGTTTTCAGTTTGGTTTTGTGCCTCAACATCAAATCTCCTCGCCTCCAGGAGAAGAAGAATCTACAGGCACGCATCCCCCACCTCCTATCTAAGCTAGCTAGCATCGGTAGGCATATTAGTTCCTTATTTGTGGACTTCAGAATGATTAGATATAATAACGAAAGATTATCATCATTGCACAAGTCTTGCAACTATCTATGGACCTTGTTTCACTGAAGAAAAAAAAATCATACAGTAAAACTTTAACAAGCAGTCTTTAAGGAAAGAAAATTAAAGCTTGAGAGAACTTTCAACATCACCCAGGTGTCAGGGGCTGGAAACTCAAATGCAGGTAACGAAAACAATCGAAACAAAGCAGGCAGACTCAGGCAAACCACAGAGATCAGCCACGTCCCAAGGGGACGGTTGCTCAGTACCAGCGAACTACTGCCATACTCTTGCCAGGTCTGATTTCTAGGCAAGGTCAGGTGATCACCTTTTATATGAAATGTATAAGAAATTTCTACTTACAAAATCTGATAAAGGCCAAACAGGACATGTCAGCAGGCCAAATCTAGCCTCGTATCTCTTCATTTGGTAGAAGAGGAAAAAAAGTCTAGAGGCATTAACTGAATATACCAAGTGGGGGAACCCAAACTTGTTATTCTTTTTTCTATGTCAGACTCTACAATCTGTATTTGTAATGATATAACAGTGTGACTTATTGGAGAGCATCCAAAAAATGAGATATTTCAATCATGGGTGATGTTACTTAAAATTGCCTGCTAGCTATCAAGTTTTGTCTTGTTTGGTTTTGTCTTTTAGTCTCTGTTTCCATGGAAGGACATAAAAGGTCTCTGCTACCTTTATTTTAGTTGTCATCATAGAGTATTCATTTTTTTGACAGTGTATATACTCCTTTTATATTATATTATTATTATATTATATTATATTATTAACATATATTAACATAAATGTCTGACTCCAGTTGTTCACCTTTGATCATCTGGTCTTTGTTTTCATTTTTACACACAAAAATGAAAGCTGTGGCAAAGGCTAGAAATGACGTGAGCAGAGGCCACGTCTAAACAGTGGAAGGGGTCAAACAGCAGCAGCTTCGTACCTGCTGATGTAGGCTACTGCACAGAAGTCAACTGCCATTCATCTTAAAAATAAAGTAGATAAAAATTCACATTTGCTTTCAGTGGTCATGTGCTATCAGAGCCTACCCTTATTCCTCTTTGAACATAAAGTCCAAACATAACTACTAGCAAATCTTGAAAGATTTAGCGAAGGCAGCTCCTATCAAGAAGTGAAATTCGGGGGGCAAAGCCACAGCCGAATCCAGCGTTTAGGCTGCCCCCTCAACAGCCTCTAGTTTAAACCTTGAATGCCCCTAGGGAGGGCATGAACACTGCACCTTTCTACCACTCTCCGCTGGTTTCTCTCCCCATCTTGTGGTTTTACTTACCTTTCTGGCCGTTGAAGGCATTTGCATTTGTGGCCCCTGCTCTGATTTTCCACAATCGCATGTTTAACACAATATTTTATGATAAGGAATTAACTCAACATCTTACATAAGAGTTGCATCAATGCTGTTTCAACTACTTCAGAGCTGCTTCCCATAGATAGTAGTTGCTGCCTAAGTGAAAAAGCCATATCACCAGATGACTGCCAGAATGAGCCAGCTCATTTCCTTCTGCTTCCAAAGCATCGTCCACGTGGACATCAAGCTAATCTTTCGTCATTTTATTCCCATTACCTACAAGATAAAGCTTGGAGTTCCCACTGGCATTCAGGGTCCTTCCTAATTCAGCCTCTACCTACATGATCAAAGCTCTTCCCCTACCTCATCAACACAACCTCTCCACTCTCTCTCTCTCTCTCTCTCTCTCTCTCTCTCTCTCACACACACACACACACACACACACACACACACACACACACTCACACACACCTGGCCTATGCCTGTTTATTTGTTCATGAGCCCTACTCCCTTCCCTTTCTGCCTTCCCAAAATCTCCTTATTCTTCAGAGCTCCACTCAAACTCCACCTTTTCCACTAGACTTTTCTAAATCATCCCAGTCTCAAATGATCTTGCCTCCTTTTAAATGTAAATATTTAATAAACATTTGTTGAATGAATGAATGAATGAATGATGAATTCTAGCATGACCACATTCTTATGACCACTTAAATATGGCCAACTCGCTTAATCTTTTTAGATAGAACTTTATCATCTGTAAAAATGTGGTTTTTGTGGGCCAGCTGAGTGGCGTGTTGGTTAAGAGCTGGCTTGGGATGCCAGAGAGCCCCGGTCGGATCCCACATATGAGGGCCAGTGACACTGCCGTCCACAGCTAAGATGCTGAACAACAGCTCAACCTGGAGCTGGGCTGCCGTGAGTCCCTGGGGACGGTGTAGGCTGCAGCCCCTTCTGCAGTGGGTTGCCATGGGCTACCGTGTGTGGCCAGCAGCCAGCGTGAGCGGCCAACAGCCGCAGTGAGCGGCCATCCAGAAGCCAGCGACTGATCTGCCTCACCCGGGAAGAGCGCAATGATGGTGCCAACTTGGGCCAGTGAAGCAACGTCCTCCACAACTAGACTGAAGAACAAAAGGACAGCAACTTGTCTGTTTCCCTTCCCCCAATTCCCCAGCACTGTTCCCATCCCTCCAATTCCCCAATAAAAATCTTTAAAAAAGAAAAAAAACGTGGTTTTTGCAAGGACTAAATGAGATGTTATTATGAAATTATCTAGCAGAGAAGCTACATAGACACAAAAGGCATTAGATATATGGAGACTCAAGAAATATTGCATTTCTCCCTCTTTTATTGTCAGTTAGCCTTGCAACTGTGTGCATTGTCTATTCCTAACTACAGTGTTGGACCAAGGACCCATTTCTTAAAATTTTTTTGTATCATTCACCGCAGCTAGCATGGAACCTTACTAATAAAATATCATTGACTGAGTGAGTACTAAGAAAGTTCTCTATTGAAAACTATGTCCAGAGGCTGGCTGCTGACACTGGAATTTCCTCCTTTACAGACATTTGGTTTTAAGTGAAGTATCGCCCCCAGTTAAAATCCAAACCTTCATGGGAGATAGTAACCTGTTATGTTTTATTCGTTATGAATAACTGTGTGATTAGACGCTTTTGTTTACAAGGAGCAGAAACTGCCTTGCCAGTTGTTGCTTTTATATGAGGTACAGATGACTTTGTTTAATCCGACACTTTATTATGACTTATTTAATGTCATTCCAACATAATTGCAAAATAGAAATTAGGGGGGAAGAGAAATACAGATGCTTGCACGATCAAGGAAGGACAAGGACGGAAGCTGGGTGCAGTGCACCATCACAATTGTAGCAAGACAGCCCTGGGAACCAGGGTGACCACCTGTCACGATTTGCCCAGCCCTAAGGGGTTCCTAGGATGTAGAGCATTCAATGCTAAAACCAGGAAAATCCCAGACAAACTGGGAAACATTGGTCACCCTATCAGACACCAGTAAAACCCCACCGAAAGACAGACTTGGTCTAATTTCAAAAGGGTGCTTAGAATACACTGCACACCACAGCAACACAAACCTGTCTCCAGCTGGTTATCAGCTGATTAGAGCAAAGGGCTAAACAGGCCAAGGCTAAAGGTTTGATTTCCCCAGAAACTTTGCTCTCTTCCACAATCAGAATCTGTGTATGTCACTTCAAGCCAACCATTCTCCAATGTCACTGATGAACCAAAAGGGGAACAAGGAGAGAGAGAGCACAGCTCCTGTGGACCAAATCCCTCACTGCTGCCCGTGACATTAGAGGAGGGACACTGTTGTCCTTGCGCGTGGACATGAAGTGACAGAAGACCAGTGACATGCAGAAATTCCTTTTCTGTACTCCCTGCTGAAATGCGTTCTAAATAACAACAATAATGTAGCACATACTTGCAAATCTCCACAGCATATTTTTCTGTATGATTTCATCCTATAATACTTCTAGTCCTGTGAGATAGGCATGGCAGATACCAAACTTAGCAGGGTTACGATCACCCATGGTTACCCAACCAGCAAGCAACAGGGCTGGAGCCCTCGCCTCCTAGTGGTTTTTGTTTGCCTTAGTTGTTGTTGTTGCTGTTTTGAAACAGGTCACAGCCTCCTGTGATGTAGCAAAATACACAACATGCAGGTTCCCTTGGCTTTGTACAGATGACTTCCATAAGAGCTCCAAAACTCTTGGTCTCAAGGACCAGCAGCACAGCCTTAAAGTACTATGTGTCTTGCCAAATGTGACGTGCAGGTGGGCTGTTTATTTCCTGAATGTGCAAAGACATAAAGCACAACTACAGCTTTCACCCTGGTGGTCAGGCCCAGAGGATTAGAAAAAGTATCTCTGCTTTTAATATTTAGGAACTGTCAGACTCTGCACCGCCTTGTGTTCAGTCTTTACTTTTTTATAGACTTTTCCGCCTAAATCCACAGGGTTGTATTAGTAAACTGAAAGCTGAATTTCCCAAACCCATTTATTTTTCTTTTAGAGCAAATGTGGGAAGGATGAAAACCGCCCTGTGTCATACTTACATGTTACTCATTAACTACTGAAAAAAAAAAAGCGCCTCAGCTACTTTAGGAGTCATGTGAAGAAGGAGCTAGGGCTTCCTGCAATGCAAGAACTGAGCAAAGTTACAGCGCAGATTTTCACAGTGGGGAGATTCAGAAATGAGCCTTTGAGCTTCTTGCTTGATTTGGCGATCAGCAAGTGCACAATGGGGAAGAAACGGCTATCTTCCAGCGACACAGTGTTCCGGTTTGAGATTCCAGGCAGCCCACGGAAGGCCCTCACCGAGGCCCAGCACAGCTCCACCGACAGCCCCAGCTCAGTCTTTCTCAGGTGGGTACATCCTGTTTGTCTCCCTGATGGCTTCTGCTACCTGACAGGTATCCCTTAAAGAGCACCTTCCTCATTCCCTGAGGTAGCAATGTGCCAAGGGGGAAAAGAAAGCACAGCCTAGGCATCTGGGCCCGTGGATTTGAAGGCAGTACATTGCAAGGGATATGATCTGCTGAGCAAATAGAACTTTACCACTATGAAGGGAAAATAATTATTAGTGCCTTCTCTAGGATTTTTCAGTACTGGATAAGTGGCCAGCCATACAGTTCCTCAATTCCTAACTCAGTCTCGGGTTCATAGGAAGTGAAGCCATAATTGAACCAGAAACATTC
Source organism: Hipposideros armiger (assembly GCF_001890085.2). Lineage (NCBI taxonomy): Eukaryota > Metazoa > Chordata > Mammalia > Chiroptera > Hipposideridae > Hipposideros > Hipposideros armiger. The sequence continues at coordinate 4,190,960 of NW_017731371.1, forward strand.
CTTTGGTGTCAAAATTACCTGTGTGATTATTAAAGTAGTAATGATTAAAATATTAAAATAATCACACTCATTATGTTTTCTAAATTAAATACTTAGATAGTACTAGCTATGCTCTGGTTCAATTACTGACTGTGCAGTGATTTATAGCAGCGTTACCCAGATTTAGAACATATCCTTTTTAGCTATAAATGTTAACATCTATATCAACACCACTCTGATAATTACATATTTTAATGAAAATTCATTTATCAACTCTTTATTCATTTTGTCTCATAATTCTCTGGGAATTTATAAAAGGTAGAAACCAAGTGCAAGTGAAAATCAATTACAAGAAAAAGTTTCTCATCCAACTTTGATGTGAGCTTTAATGTATGTTTCATGGAAACCTCTCAAATGAAGGTAGAGGAATGGCCTCCACAGCTAAAGTTTACTTTTATAGCGCCATATCCAGAACGTTAATCATTTGTTTTACTTTTTAATTATTTTAAATCCTTTACACACACACACACACACACAAAAGTACTCAAAATTAGAGCTTTTAAAAATTAAATAGAACACAAAGAAATCCCATTTCATGTAATGGCAGTCACTTATCAGAATGTCAGGTTATGAGTACAAATTAAATAATTTTTTTAAGTTTTAGAGACCAAGAGTCTGAATTTATGCAAAATGTTACTAAATACATCTAAAGTTAGCTTTGGTTTTTCCAGCTATCATTAAAATAAATTTACCTAATTTGCACTATGATTGTTTGAGCAAGAGCACAATTTCTGTGATCAAAAATGTAAAACTTTTGCATTATTTCCATATTTTGCTGAACTCTGAGTATTACTTGAATTGCTTTGTCTGTTTAAAACATCTCTTTTGTAGATTGTAATGTAAAATCCTCTTGGAGCTCAAGCTCTAACAAGAAAAAATTAAATTAAAGTGCATTAATTAATTAATTGCACAAAGTACAATTCAAATAAATATAGTACATATAATTTAAATAAGTGTAAATAAATAAATAGAATAAAAATAAAATAAAAACCTGAATCAACCTAAATTCAAGCCTCTTTCGAAAAGAGCCCAGGCTTACAAGTATTTCACCAGCATATTTAAATATTCAACACCAAATCTCTATATTCATATCTATGTTTCCTTTTTTAATTTGTATTAGAAGCAACCTACAAACACTTCATATCGCCAAACAGTTTGGGCATTGGAGGACTTTTCGTCTAGTTGAAAGATCAGTTTAATATATTGTGTATAAAATCATTGAAAATAATTTGTAGATGCATGTAGGCACATGTTGGTGAATTACTTGAGGTCAAAAATAGACCAGGTAAACTCTTCCCTTTACCTTCTAAGTAAATATTAAGAATTGTGTGGCCGTTGTGGTATCCCATTATCCTTTCCATGAACTACAGCTAATAAAATGTACTCTCAGATCAACAAACTACTTCAAATAGGCACAGATACAACTTATGCTGTGTTTTTATTCAATCATTCAATTCCACAAAGATTTACTGACTATTATACGCCAGGCTACGTGGAAGGCACAGGGGATCAGGGGATATAGTCATGAACTCGCTAGACGTGGTCCCCGCCCACATGTAGGTTATCGGTTTAATGTCTAAGACAGGCAAAAAAAAAAAATTATGAATGCATACATACGTACATACATAATTCATATATTAATGTATGTTATTATAGGAAATAGGGCTGAGATAGAGAATGAGTTGGGGAAACTAATTTAGATGGGATGGCAAATAAAGGACTCTGTAAAGAAATGATATTTAGGCCAACTTAGAGGATGAAAAAAAGAGCCAACCGTGGAATGACCCAGAAGGAGCGTGTGGCCCTGAGGTAGGGAAGATCTTGTGTCTTGAGAAACTTGGGGAGAGCGGCACCCAATGAAATCAGAGAGATAAGCCGAGACTGAAGGCGTTTGGAATTTTATTCTCATTGCAATGTGAAGCCACCGGAGGATTTAGAATTGGGGACTATCACGATGTGATGTTCCCTTTAGAAGGGTTTTCCGGCTGCCCTCTGGGTTATGTCTAATTTTTCATTTATTTGAGCAATGCTATGATTTGCCCGTGTCTCTAAGGTATGTGCCTAGGCAAGGAATTGCTAGGTCACTGATTATGGACATGATTTACTTTACTCACTATGTCAAACTGTGTTCCAAAGTTCTGTGCCATTTATGCTACTACTAACTGCAGTTGTTTCACTGCCTCCACAACAATGGCTTTGTCTAACTTTTTTACTTTTTCTAATCTGGAAGGTGTGAAAGGGCATCTTGATGTGGTTTCAACATGCATGTCCCTTATTAATACAGGAGGAGCATCTTTTCAACTTGTTTATTGGTCATTTTTGTTTCCTCTTCTGTAAAATGCCTGTTGATGGACTTATGACCCTTTGGGGCAGGAGAGGGGGAGAGGGATCACTATTTTTTTCTTATTTTTAGGTAGTTTTTAAAATACTCCAGATACCGGTCTTTTTTTAGTTATATGTGTTGCAAATATTTATCCCAGCATATAACTTGTCTATTCACATTCTCTCTCGTGTCTGAGTTCTTATTTTTAATTTGTCAATGTATTAATTATTTTCTTAATGACTTGTATTTTCTGTGACTTGCTTAAGAAATCCTTTCCTACTCTGAGATCATAAGAATGTTCTTATGTATTGCTCCTGACAGTATGTTTTTCTTTCAAACTAGAGTCCTCTAAAGGATTTGGAATTTATTTTTGTTTCTGGTGTGAAATAGGGCATTGTTTTAATTATTATATGGATAATGAATTGTCTCACATTACTTATTGGATAGTCTTTCCTTTCCCCATTAATCTGCAATGCTAGCTCTGTCATACATCGCTATCTTCATGACTATTGCTTCATAATAAAAGTTTTGTTATCAAATAAGACAAGACTCCTTACCTAGTTCAGAAATGATTGGCTACTCCTGACCCTTTGCTCTTCCATTTAAATTTTAGAATCAGCTTATGGAATAAAGATTTTTTGTAATTGAAATTGCATTGAATCTATTGCTTAGTTTGAGGAAATTTGACATTTTATGGTATTAAATATACCTATTCATGCACATGGCATGTCCTCATTTACTTAGATCTTCTTTAATATGACTTCGACAAAATTTCGGAATATTCTACATAAATCATTAGTTAGATTTATTCCTAGGTACTTCACACCTTTGTTGCTATTAGAAATATATTTTAATTGCATTTTCTTTTCTTAATGTTATACAGAAATGTAATTCAAATTCTAAATTGATCTTATATTCAATATTCTTGCTAAATCTTCTTATAAATTTTAATAAGCAATCTGTAGACTCTACAAGGTTTTATTTGCAGGCAATAATATTATTTGAAATAGTAAAAATTTTGTTTTTACTTTTCTGATCTTTACTCCTTTTAAATCTTGTTATTTTAATACACAAGCAAGGAACTTCATTATAATGCTGAGTATAAGTAGTAATTTCAGGCACTCTTGTTTTGTTCCTGATTTTTAAGGGAATGCTTTTAACATTTCAGATTTTATCAACCTTTCTCGGGTTAAAAAAGTTCCCTTCTCACTGAGGTTTTATAAGAGGTTGTTGAAACTACTGAGTGCTTTCCTGGCCTCCTCAAAGATAATCCAAATTTGAAAATCTCTAACATTCATAATGAGCACAGTACCTCAACATTCAAAACTCACAAGAAATCTTCATTTCCCAAAATATAAGGAAAAACATTGGGTGGTCTTGAAAAAAATGAATTTCTGTAAGCTTTATATGTAGACTGGAAAAAGCTATGGTGAATTAATAGTCCCATAAATTAATCATTCAGCAAACAAAACTCAGGAATTTCTATTGAATTAGTTAGCGTTTGGAGAATTATTATGCTAATTAGCTGTTAGATCTATTGCTTTTAATAAATTCATTTTCCCAAAATATTTCTTTTTAGAGTAGAAGTCTATTTCAATTTTAGACAAAGGTGAAAGTTGCACAATGGCGCTAATGTGAAGAATGGGGAGCTATGGGCTTTGGGGGCACATACAAGATCCAAGATAGCAACCAAAGAAGTAAAAACTGAAGCAGCCCAAGCTAGAACATGGGGCAGGGTGGGACCAGCCCAGACCTTCTCAGACGCCTGTGCTCTGGTTTGGGAACCACTCCAGTCTGTAGTCAACGATGACCTTGCAGCCTGCAGTCACACTTCTTATGTCCCCACTTAGTGGCCCTAATACTCTGCTTCTACTCCTCTACTCGTCCACTCGCCACCAGTGAATGAAGGAGGAAATGTTTGCTCCTCTTCCCTTCTGCTCTCCCTCCCAAACCCGCCTCTCCATGCTTTTCCTTAGCCAAACCCACTTCTCTTACTATCGGGGAAAGGACAGGAGCATTCTTCGGTCCCTGAAAACCAAGAACACGGTAGATGTCATATCATGACTCATTTCAAAAGTAAGCCCATGGCCTCGGCTCCTATTCATGGGAGTTGTACAGATAAGGGTAATGTTTAGAAGCTGGAGGGAGGCTGCATTCTGGGAAATGGGCTCCCTTCTCTAGGAGCAGAATGAAGAGGTTGTAGCCAGAGAAAGCAGGGCTGCCTCATGGGCCATATAATCATATTCATGTCCTGAGGGTGGGGTGACTATTTCAGTGAATGGAGTACATTTTTTCTTAGGGGTTAAGGCCGGGGGGGGGCAGGACCCGTTGACTCCGGCAAACCTTTGAAAAGAAAGTTGAGGGGGTGGCTGTCAGGAGACAGACAGAATGAAGTACACCAGGATGTAGTAAAATGGGGCTGCAGGTGTTAAAATAAGAAGGAAACATGCAGAGAAGTAGGCCTCTTTGATGGGAGAGTCAGAATTTTCCCAGGTGGAGATAACAGAACTTCCCCGCAGCTATGGTTGCCAGGAGAGAAGAGACCTACAGTCTCTTTCCCCAATGTCACCAGATGCTTCCCCACAAAGCATTCAACATCTTCTCAACATATATGCTCTGTCTTGTCACCAGGTTTTTGAACATACTACAAGTCCCCACTGACTGCCTGAAAAATTCCTATTCATCTTTTAAGATGTACCTCCTGAAAGGTCTGGATAATATCTGAGGAGATTTCCCTGTGGCTTCCCACTTCCACTCCCTCAGAACAAGCAGCCGTTTCTTATTTGTAGGCACCATATCCCATCTGAACCACTTATCAGAATGTACTGGTATCAGGGGTATATTTATCATAAAGCCAATGAAGCTTAAACTTCCAACCTCACTTATACAGTCCCCTTCCAAGGTCCTGGAAAAATCACTGGCAACTTGTTCACATAGTCGTATATTTTCATAAACATTTCAGACAATATTTTAACTGCAATTATGATTGCTACCTCTCTCCACTCAGTTTTTCCTCTGTCACATTTTCCCTCCAGTCCGACAGCCAAGGGCATTTTTTTTTTAAGATTTTATTGGGGAATTGGGGAAAGGGAACAGCACTGGGGAATCGGGGAAGGGGAACTGACAAGTTGCTGTCCTTTTGTTCTTCAGTCTAGTTGTGAAGGACCTTGCTTCACTGGCCCATATTGGTATTATCATTGTGCTGTTCCCGGGTGAGGCAGTCGCTCGCTGGCCATTGGACCGCCGCTCACGGCGGCTCACAACAGCTCACGCTGGCTGAAGGCCACTCACACTGGCTGCTAGCCACTCACGGTAGCCCACGGCAGCCCACTGCAGCAGGGACTGCAGCCCACACCGTCGCCGGCGACTCACGACAACCCAGCTCAAGGTCAAGCTGTTGTTCACCATCTTAGCTGTAGAGGGCGCAGTGTCACTTGCCCTCTTGTGGAATCCGAACCGGGGCCCTGCGGCTCAGAGCTGGTGTTCCAAGCCAACTCTTAACCAACACGCCACTCGGCCGGCCCAGCCAAGGGCATTTTTGACATTCTGAGCTAAGGGGGAATTGGCTGGCGATACACTGAGTTTGGGATGAGAGGAGGATATTCATGTGATTTACCGTCATTTCTATGTGCATGTGAGTTACCAGTTATCCTGGCTCCCAGGAATACTCCCAGTACCCATTAGGCTGATTCACTCTGCTTGGTGACACAGCAGTGCAGGGCCAGAGATGGCATCATGATATGAAAGTGTCCTACAGGTGCCAAGCTTTAGAAGTATGTGGGTAATGGAAGAGAAACGAGATTGGAAATGCATGGAGCCAAAAGCCAGTCTCTAGCAAACTCTTCCAGTTGTCAGATACGTACATTGTAAGCGGTGGACTCGTTCTCATTGATGCCAAGTCAAAACACAAGGGCTCTTATGTGAGGACTCTGTACTCAGTAATGCAGCTGATATAATTAGAAGTACACCAACATTTTTATGCTATTGCACAATTCATCAGAATTCCTGTATTTATGGAGAACAAACTTAAGTTAATACTAAAAACAGCCTTGCCTCTGTATGTGTCACATGGTAAATCTTAGCACAACATTATCCAAATGGGTTGAAATCTAAAAGAAATTGTCTATCTTATCAATAAAAAAGTAAGTTTTTTTCTAGACAAAAGACTCAATTATCTTCTGCTCTCTTTATTGACAATATTATAAAGTTGTTGCCATATAAAGAGATTGATGTGTATCAGCTAAAAATTATAAGAAAATATCACAGAGTGCATCAGGCAGTTAATTCATAAAATGTTATATCACTTTTCTGGATTTGAAGACGTTTATGGAATTTGTCAGCTTTTTCAAATTAATAATTGGATTTCTTTCCTCATTCTAAATAAATATTCA
>NW_017731371.1:4198347-4200373 GCF_001890085.2 Hipposideros armiger
CTCTCTATCTCTATCTCTCTACCTCTCTCTCTCTCCCTCTCTCCCTCCCTCCCTTCCTCTCTCTTCCCCCGTGTTTAACAACAACAAAAAGGCAAGTGTGATTGAACTGGAAGTTCTAGAAGTTGCTTCCATGTGTAACTATGTAGAGCTACCTGAGGGCAAATTGGGAAGCCCTGCCAAGAATTACGTGAGTGATGAATAAGCATTTCTTTACAATCCAGTAGTGATAATAATAATCATAATAATCTCTTCTATTTGCACACTGGCTTACTCATGGGCACTTTTTACCCATGAGTAAGCCATGACCTTATAAACCTTCAGTGGCTTTCCACTATGGTAGATGGATTATGGTGGTTATTTTTTACACTGCTTAGATGAGGAAAGTCAGCAACAGAAAACAAAAAAGTTCCTGTTGTTGCTGGCAAAATTATACCAATAAAATTAGTTCGGGTAGTGAGTGCATAGCCAGAAACATGAACAAAAGAGCATTATCCAACTTCATGGACCAGTTTATTCACCTGGCTTGGCTTCAAATTATTTGGGCTATTTCCAAAAATCAAATTCATTCAAGGGTCATTTAATTCCATTTCTTCGTCTCACCACGGGTGACTTTCACCATCCCAGAGGGGGTACTGGTTTCAGAAGGAGGTACGCTACTCCATTTGAAAGAGCAAGGCTAAGGATACCTACCTGGGACTCTCAACCCTATACTGACTCATTATGTGATATTGCGGGTTTCATTTAAATGTATCTGTAAAAAGGCAAGGGTATCTGCCCTATGTACTTTCGAGAAATGGTAAAATAACAAATATGATGGGTTATTGCCTGTAATACACAGTTATGGAATGCTTTCTGGAATCTCTATAAGGATGCTCTGGTCAGGGAGGGCTGCCTGGTATACGTCTAGTTTCATCACTTACTAGCTGTGTAGTCTCTCTGTGCCTCACTTTCCTTAACTGTACAATGGGCATCATCACTGAATTGTGGAGAGTATTAAACAAGATAACATACAAAGTGCTTAGCACACAGCAAATGTTCTAATGCTCACCGTGGCTATTATGGCAGTGGGGGAGATTCACAAAGGAATAATGGTATGTTCACTTATCATCCAGAGCTTAGAGGCCAGGCATACATCCTTTCCTTTCTATCCCCTGCAGCTGGCACACAGAAGAAACTAGGATATAGAGAGACTCTTGTAGAGTACATAAATGGCTGAAAACCCAGCTCCTGCTTCCAGGGGCTCCAATCTCTGTTGGTGACAGACACACACCCAGCTTACTATTGAAGTCAGGCAATGTGCATGCACCTTAAAGATTAAATTATTAGTTGAACTCTCCAAAGTATAATTTCCCACAGCATGTTTCCTGTTAAGCCCCATGTTGCAATACTTAGATCTAGAAATAAAGTGCACATTTCAAATGTTTAGTGGAACAAAATAAACTTTGCTTTAGGTGAAACACCAACAGCTGCCAGGATGATATTGGAGAAAAAGAAACTTTCTATTCAATTTCCTCCAATAAACCCACAGAGCAGAGCACTGTGTCAGGAACAAGCCTTACTCCAAACGCGCTCCTGCCAGAGGAGGAAGAAACCTGGGCGCCGGAACTGGGAAGGCGTGCGCGCGTGTTCATTTATCTCACAGGGTTGTCCTTTGGACTCTTGGTGACCTGGCCAGCGTCCCCGGTCCCATTTCTTGCCCTCTTCGTGCCCCAGCAAGACGGCACTCCAGCCACGCACGCTAGTCTCAGCCTTTGTACCTTCATCTCTGCCTGCAGCGCTATCTCAGGTAGAGGAAATTCTGAGCTGTCCTTCAAAACTGGACCAGGTATCGCTGCCGGCAGAAAGCCACCCTTGACACAGATCTCCTTTTCTCCGTGCTCACGTTATACCTTTTACTTCCATTACAGCATTTGTCACACACTAAATTACACATGTTGTTCTATTTGTCTTTCTTCTCTTCCTCCTTCTGTTGCTTTATGTTTCTACATCCCAGTTCCTGGCACAAAGTACACAGCAAGAAATGTTA
>NW_017731371.1:4203638-4207017 GCF_001890085.2 Hipposideros armiger
CCCTGTATACTGTATACTAGTACATAAACATACCATTAACATAGAATTGAATTTTAGAGTAAAACATAAAGGTGGTTCTTTCTTAAAAGACAGAAAAAAATTAGTAAATCTTTTTTTTATCTACATTATTATATCCCACCTTTTAGAGGTTTTGAAAAAATAGAGATTCCAGAAATCCAAAACCTATGTGACTAATAGCAACTCCTATGTGAGTTGAGAAGTAGCATAGAAGAGTAGTTTAAGGACACCAAATCCTCAGCCAGATTGTCTGGGTTCCATCCCATCTAAGTGGCTCAGCCTGTCTGTACCTCCATTTCCTCTCCTGTTAAAGGGTGAGTGACAGCTCCTACCTCACAGGGTTATTGTAAGGATGGAACAAGTTACCATACTTTTAAAGTGTTTAGAAAATTATCTAGCATATATAAGCACTACATAAGTGTTACTCAAAACACCTTTGGCTCATTTCTATTGTAATTTGGGCTGCCATCTCACAAATTGCTTTATCAAACTGGATAATGATTGAAAATGTTTCATTTTATCCCACTGTCATTCTCCCATTAGTGGCAACATCTTGTTTCTAGATCGCCTACTGAATTACCACATTTTTAGTGGAAAAAAAAGACTATTTATTCATTTTGTATCCCCCTAAGGTATTTTTTAGCCTCCTGTCCTTATTAAGGACAGAAGTTAAGGACAGAAGTAATCCCTAAGCGTTTTTTCTTATTGCAAATTAAGATAGGAATAACTAAAATAGAAAACCGTGTAGTTTAACTTAAAGTAAATGTTTCACAGCATAAGATTATTGTTATTTTTCAAAATGGTTTTTAATATTTGCTAAGTTGTCCACATTAGGAAATGTGATTATGCCAAGTACTGACCAAGAGTTTAACTTTTGATGATGAATAAAGTGGCAACATTTTAGGTTGTGTTGTTTAACAAAAGTTGAAAAAAAACAACTCCTTTCCATTAAGTATTAACAAACATATCTCTCCTGCCTCGTTTATCAATCTACCCACCATGCAGAAGCAGCCTTAGAAAATAATTTCACTTTGAAGTTTCACCAATATCTAGGTTTATAACAATAAAACACGACTGTGTTTCGTTGTTGCCCTAATCCACACTGTCCAAATGAACACCAAATGAATGGTTCATTTATATGAAAGTTCTGAGGTAATGCTGTAAAGCATGGTAAATATTTAATGGAAATACCAAGTGGCCTTTCTTAAAGTCTTATATCTAAGTGTCCGGAAAGGACTTTTGTTTTAACTTTCATGTAGTTATATAAATGCCCACTAATTAATGATAAATAATAATAAGCACACATCATAGTGAAACATTTAATTATGCTCACACCATGGTTTTTTGGTCTACGGCTCATCTTTGGATCCCAAAGAGCAACAGCATTGTTTATTCCTGAATTCAAAAGAAGTGAAATCCTTCTACTGTGAGTCTGTCAGGGTTTTCCATGATACCTGAAGGCTATATCACCATAAGCAAAGCTATAGGTTTCAGTGATTTCAGCAGCTTTTCAGAAACACACAGTTAGGAACAGATTGATAATAATTAGTTCTGTTAGATAATTCTTTTTTTTTTTTTTTTAGCTGAGCCATCCTGCCAACTGTTGGCAGCTCAGTGGCAGCTCAGNAATGATACAACTAAAAGGCTATAGGTAATATAGGCTGAAATGTCTGTTCCCATAAATTTAAGTGTAAACTTAATTTTAACCTAATTTCACATTAAATTCCGTTTAAAAATAAATTGAACTATTGTAAAATTGAATTAAACTAAATATGAAAGAAATAAGAATTTCATATAATAAAACATTAACTTTTAATTTGATAAATAATCCCTCACACATGCCACACACTTTTAGATCTTCATACCTTTACACTTGTTTTCTCTCTGCCTGGAATAATATTTCCCTCAAACAATACTTAATCAACAATATTTTGCATTTTTGCAACAGCCTGTTGGTTACACAGGGCAGCCCAATGTGTTCAGTATGGAAGGGTGAGAATACCAGGAGAGGGCAATTATAGGAGGCTCTCTTGGAGCCTGGCCCCCACAAGAGCTGTGCGTGTCATCAAAACTACACCTATTTCTAATCTGATAGGAGGTAGGTATGTGGAGTTACTCAGACCTGTATTGGAATCACGACTCCAGCACTTACTGTCACCTTAGTCCAGTTATCTAATCTTTCTAAACCTCAGTTTTCTCATTTGTAACTTGGGGCAAACAACACCTACCTTTTAGGACTGTTTTGAAGATTAAGCATGGATAATACGTGTTAGCTGACAAGTAGGAGCACTCAAGAATTGCTAGCCACGATTACAGTTACAAGATAGGTGACGTGTGACTATAGAAACACAGTTGGAAGTCATATATCCATACAACCCTGTGTCTTGACTCTAAGGGTTTTGTTTTTATTCCTATTTGTTTTATTATACCCATACATTCTTTTATAACTTATAAATGACTTAGAGCTAAACACAGGGGGGAAAAAAGAATATAAAGCTAAAAATTATTTCCTATTATATATTCGAATACACATAGAGACATGAGGACTTTAAGATCCAAAACGGAAGAGCCAAACAGCTGCCAAGCTATTTCATCACTCCCATATGGCTGAAGTCCATAGTATGATGACCTTAAAGAAACATGAAAATAAGGTAGGGGAAAAAAAATACCAGTACTAACCTAAGTGGTTTTCTCAAAATTACAGCTTTGCTGAGGGGGAAAAAAAAAATGTGATTATCTCTAGAAAATACAAGTTCTGTCTCACATCAAAATGAAACATTTTTCCAACAGTGCTACTGGTTTACCAGGTTAAACAAGGTTCTCTACTTGGGAATTTGAGACTTTGTACTGTGTTGTAAATTTTTCCAACCCTAGTTTCTTCTCCAGTGAAATAAGAATAAAGACACGGAGAGAAGAGGCTTCTTCATATCTGACTTGAAGTATTATTTCTCCAAATTCATATACTGAAAGTACAGTGGAAAAAGCCCAAGTCTAGCCCTGACAGGCTTCTGTGACCTGAAGCAAATCAATGACCCCTGCTCTTCCTCATCTCACAAAACAGAGAGCTCTATTGTGAACAGGGTTTTTCCATACAGTGGAAAAATTAAAAGGAGAAAATAATCAAACAAGGGGATATACCTAAAGTTTAAAATTACAAGCTCCCTCTCTGGGGGGAAAGTGAAGGATTCTTTCAGGTATTATTTTATGCCTATTATATTTTTTTAAATCTTTTTCAATAACAGTTGACTTTCAATATAATATTAGTTTCAGGTTCACAATGTAGTGGTTAGACATTTATGTAACTTACAAAGTGATCCCCCGATAAGCCTAGTACCCACCTGGCACCATACACAGTTATTAC
>NW_017731371.1:4210002-4247530 GCF_001890085.2 Hipposideros armiger
AGGCCAGGACTCGAACCGCTGTTGCTCAGAGCTCAAACTCTTGAGCGAGCTCTTAACCAACTGAGCCACTCGGCCGGCCCAGAGCTTGCACTCTTGAGTGAGTTCTTAACGAACTGAGCCACTCGGCCGGCCCAACAATTCTTGATTAAGTCCAGCATCTGTTTCACAATCTATTAATAAAAATGACAATTTAACATTTATTAAATGTCTACTGTGTAGGCACTATGCTAAGCCCTTTTCATAAATTAGCTAATTCAAACTCCACAATAACATATGAAATCAGAGCTATTATTACCCCATTTTCCAGACAGAAAACTGAGACTTGTAAAAATTAAATACTTAATTTCCATGATAGACGAGATAGATTCAATCTTAAGGCTCTAAAACCCATGTTCTTTCTACCTTGCTATGCTCTAAGTCCTCCCACCCTTAATCTCCTTCAATCCTGGAGTAATGAATTGGGCTAGTAGATTGTAGACCTCCTAAAGTAAGTAGGTGACTAAAATCTGACATGAGAGTAGGATATGTTATGAAAAGCATAAACTACAAAAGAAAAAAATGAATAAGCTAGACCTCATCAAAATTAAATACAAAAAAACACCATCAAGAAAATGAAAGATAATCCACAAAATGGAAGAAAATAGTTGCAAATCATATATCTTATGAAGGTCTAGTATCCAGAATATATAAATAATTCTTACAACTCAATAATAAAAAAGCAACACATTTAAAAAAGGGCAACAGATTTGATTAGCTTTTTCTCCAAAGAAGATATACTATAGCAGTAAATGGCCAATAAGATGCAATATAGTATTCTATGTGATTAGTCATTAGGAAAATGCAAATTAAAACCACAGTGAGATACCACTTCACACCTACTAGAATGACTGTACTCATAAAGATAGAAAATAACAAGTGTTGGTGAGCATGTAGAGGAACCGGAACCCTCATACATTTCTGGTGGGAATGTAAAATGGTGTAACCACTTTAGAAAAGTTTGGTGGTTCCTCAAAAAGTTAAACATAGAGTTGGTTTATGACCCAGCAATTCCACTCCTAAGTACATACCCAATTGTAAACACATGTCCATGCAAAATTTTGTACATGGATAGTCATAGTAGTATTATTCATATTGGCTAAAAGGTGGAAACAACCCAAATGACCTTCTACTAATGAATAAAATGTAATATATCTACAGAATGGAATATTATTTGGCCATAAAAAGAAGTGAAGTACTGTTATATGCTACAACATGGATAAAAGAACCTTGTCACATCCCAGACAAGAAAAAGCTAAAGGAGTTCATCACCACCAAACCAGTATTATAAAATGTATTAAAGGGATTTTTTTAAGAAGAAGAAGAAAAAACAAAGACCAAAAGTATAAATAATAAACTGGCAATAACTAATACTTATATGATTACTTTAAATGTAAATGTATTAAATGATCCAATCAAAAGACATACGGTGCTGAATGGATAAGAAAACAAGACCCTTACATATGCTGCCTACCAGAGACTCACTTCAGATCAAAAGTCACACACAGACTGAAAGTAAAATGATGGAAAAAGATATTTCATGAAAATGGAAACAAAAAAACAAAAAGCTGGAGTAGCAATACTTATACCAGATAAAATAGACTTTAAAACAAAGGCTATAACAGGAGGCAAAGAAGGACCCAGTAATCCCATTTATGGGTATTTAGCTAAAGAAACCAAAAACACTACTTTACAGGGACATATATATCTATATATTCATTGCAGCATTTTTTACAATAGCTAAGATATAGAAACCACCTAAGTGTCCATCAATAGATGAGTGAATAAAGAAGAGGTGGTACATATACACAATGGAATATTACTCAGCCACAAAAAAGAATGAACTCTTGCCATCTGTGACAACATGAATGGACCTTAGCATAGGATTTCACCTATGCTAAGTGAAATAAGTCAGACAGAGAAAGACAAATATTATATGATTTCACTTTTATGTGGAATCTAAAAACCAAAATAAATGAACAAACAAAATAGAAATAAACTCATAGATACAGAGAACATTTTGATGGTTGCCAGATAGGAGAGAGGTTTGGGGGTATGACTGAAAAAAGGTGAAGGAATTAAGAAGTACAAATTGGTTGTCACAAAACAGTCATTGGGATGGAAATAAAGTATAGCATAGGGAATACAGTCAATAATATTGTAATAACTATATATGGTGTCAAATGGGTACTAGATTTATCAGGGTGATCACTTTGTAAGTTATACAAATGTCTAACCACTATGTTGTACAATGGAAACTAATATAATATTGTATGTCAACTATAATTGAAAAATAAAAATTTTTTAATAATTTTTTTTAAAATGAAAGAATCTGGTTACAAAAGGCTACATGATTCCATTTACATAAAATGTCCCAAATGGGCAAATCTATAGAGATAGAAGGTAGATTAGCAGTTCCCAGGGGCTAGAGGGAAGGGACAATGGGGATTGACTACTAATGGTTATGGGGTTTCTTTTCCTGGTGATGAAAATGTTCCAGGATTAGTGATGTTGTTTGCACACCCTGTTTAGTGGTGTTAAAATCACTGAGTTGTAGACTTTAAAAGTGAATTTCATGTTACATTAATTTTTTCTCAATACAGCTGTTATTTTTAAAAAGTTAATTAAAGAGCCTAAGAAAGCATTCCTCTTTTTGAAAGTTTGTATTCTATAAGTAAAGTGTATAAATAATTTTTCAATGACTGATAAATTGGCTTCCCGATTTTCAAAAGGATTGACCCATTTTTATTAAACTAGAATTTCCAGATTGGTCTTTTCTTTATTTGCCACTTCACTTTTCTTTTTTTTAGTTCTTTTTTTTATTAAAGTTTATTGGGGTGACAATTGTTAGCAAAGTTACATAGATTTCAGGTGTACAATTCTGTAATACATCATCTATATATCACACTGTGTGCTCACCACCCAGGGTCAGTTCTCTTTCCATCACCGTATATTTGATCCCCTTTACCCTCATCTACCATTCTCCTGCCCCCTTACCTTCTGGTAACCACTAAATTATTGTCTATGTCTATGATTTTTGTTTCTTCATTTGTTTTTCTTGTTTGTTTGTTGTTTTCAGTTTTATATCTCACATATCAGTGAAGTCATATGGTTCTCGACGTTTTCCTGTCTGACTTAGCATTATAATCTCAAGATCCATCCATGTTGTTGCAAATGGCACTATTTCATATTTCCTTATGGCTGAATAGTATTCCATTGTGTACATATACCACAACTTCTTTATCCAATCATCTATCAAACAACAAAAATAGTTCCCTTTTATCCTTTCACTGAAATTGTGTAGGGTTAAAATAGGGATGTAGGAGGATGAGTACTATAAGAAAGGGAGTTGTGTCAGGAGTCCCTGAGAGCGCCTCACACTTGGAGAGTCACTAAGGACTCATGGAACTCAGCCTATAGTTGTACACGTGGCTAAGATTGATTACAGTGATACAGCAAGCCGGGTCCCAGGGGAAAAAGATGAAGGCAGTCTGAAGGAATCCATACAGTCATGTGCTGCTTCACAATGAGGATACATTCTGAGAAATGCATCGCTAGGCAATTTCATCGTGTGAACATCACAGAGTGCATTTACACAAACCTAGATAATATAGCCCACTACACAGTTAGGCTACATGGCATAGCCTAATGCTCCTACAAGCCTGTACAGCATGTAACTGTACAAGATAACACGAGATTAAATCAAACACAAGAGGCAATGATGCAACCAACAGGCAAGGTACACACGAGATGTATGAGGCTGTGCTGGCATAACAGGGCATACTGTTTTATAGCAAACTTTCCTTTAAAACACTACACTCTAAAATAACCATAAAAAGTATAATATGGGAAATACATAAACCAGTAACATAGTTGTTAATTATCATTACCAAGTATTATGTTCTGTATGTACATAATTGTACATGCTATCCTTTCATATGACTAGCAGCGCAGTAAGTTTGTTTACACCAGCATCGCCACAAACACGTGAGCAATGTGTTTGCTCAGTTTATGATGGTTACAATGTCCCCAGGTGACAGGAAGCTTTCAGCTCCATTATAATCTTATAGGCCCACCACAGTATACGCAGCCCATTGTTGACTGAAACATTATGTGGCCAAGACTCTACAGGCTTCCTTATGCTCTCGCCCTCCCAGAAGGGTCACAGAGAGTACACTCTTCCCCCACAATGAAAATGTGGCAACATATGCACCATGTTTCTGGCCAGGGAAGCTCAGTAGAGACTATGAACCCAAGGTTTTTACTGGAAGCTGGTCACATGGGCACCCCAAATTTAAACTCCCAGAAAGAAAGCTGTTCAGCATAAATCAATTGCTTGCATCGCCTAGGCCCAATGAGCCACTTTATCAGGAAGGAAATAGTGGGAACACTCCCAAAATCCAAGTTCCCAAATACCAGCTAGGCGTCAACCCCGCAAATGAGACTTTCTAAAAATAGTAGTCTCAGTCCTGTTATGTTAACTCTTTTCTGCATAGAGGTAGAAAATAAAGATCTCAAAACCACCATCTAATGAAAACAGATCCTTGAGGGAAAGGGGAAGAAACCTAAGAGACTCTGGAGTAGGCTCGGCAGAGTTTGAGGGCCAAGGGGCCACCTTTTAAGATTTCGTCCCCAAATCAGAAGTCTATTGATACCCAGGACAATGCCAACTTGGACTGGCTCAATGAATAACCTTAGAACCAGTTAGGCCTGCTCACTCTGAAGTTGTCCTGGGAGTCTCTCGCTTACGTCCTATCTACTGCCACCATCATGGCCTTCAACCCCCGTCCTCCAGGTGAGGATGTTGGAGCTTTCCTGGAATCGGTGTGTCCTTTAGAGAAGGGATAAAAGGAAGGGTAGACGAAGTACAAAGGTTCTTTGACTTTTATCTTTTGCTCCTGGCGTTCAAGAAAGAATCCTCATAGATATACAGATGCTGAAATGGTTATCACCAAGAACAGAGTTCATGACACACCCCTAAACAACATTTACCAGCCCAGCTGTCCTTATTAGCCTATATGTGATGGCCGAAGAACTGGAGAAATAAACCCTAAGCAGGAGGACCTTAATGTAGTCCTTTTCTCTACTGCAAACTTAGTAAGAAGTACCATCTATCTCATAGAGCATTAGAAGGATCTGTTTGCTGCCTCAGTTCTTTTTGGAATGAGTAACCACCACAAATCAACTAGAATATTACGGGTAGGACAATTAAGTTTGCTAACTTTCCACCGTGTAAGAGCACAGTGGAAAGTTCACTAACTTAATTGTCTGACCTAAAGTAAAGTGGAAGGGATGTCTTTTTTCCCAAGAACAATAAATTTCTGTTACATAAAAACTGTCTTACTTTGACTAGTGAGTTACACAATATATCATTCCAGTGCAGGACACAAAGTGCATATAAGGAAACAGGATCCTGTGACTACTTAGAATTTCTGAGATTTTCCACCTTCTTGGTCCCTCCCTCCTTTTATTCCACTCACTCCCCCCTCACACTTCCTCCCTTTTGCTTCTCTACTTTCATCCCCCAGCTTCCTCCTCTTCCTTTCCCATCTCCATCCTCCCAATTAGAAACTAGCTGTAATTTCAAAGGATTCAAATAACTGGAAAAAAGTTTTCTAACTCTATTGCTCTAATTACCCAAATGTAAGATATTATCTCACTAATAGATTACTTCTAATAAAAATTCCTACATGTTTCATATACATGTACCTGCATCTTCCACATTAATAGTTTCATTTTAAAATTACTACCTTCAGTAAATTTCAAAGTTCATGAAAATTGCTCAATTGTACCTTTAGTCTTATGAGAAAGTGTATAGTAAGTGCTTATTTAGATATAGCCTTAAATCAGACACCTTCAGATTTCTGCCTCAACTCTCAGGCAGCCATATGGGAAAACCTTAGTTCCCAGAATCAGGCTTGGTAGTCCCGATGATTGGCTTTGCTGCCACGGAGGAAACATTCCTGGCAGAGATTATCCAGGAAGGGACCCTCCATCTAACTCTCCAGCTTTAATACTCACAATGGTCAAGTAATCTTAATAATTTACTTACCCAAATAAGTCAACTTGGAAACAAAACACAATAGATGAACCAGTGGCAGGCTAAACCTACTTCCTAGATATTAATTATCTCCCTTTTAATTTGCCTTCCATTGAAACAGGGCTTTATTAAAACTAAAACAGAAGTTCTCTCTGAAAAGCAAAAAAAATTGATTCGTGCAAAACATTAAAAAGTGAGTTTACTAACAAGTCGCATAAGTAGACTCTAGGATGTGTAAATTAACAGTCCCATGTGGGTCAGGCCTTCCCTGAATCATCCTGGGTACTGGGCAAAGGCGATAGTCTGGAGCATGCTCAGAAGTGAGCATGTGCGAGCATGAGCGACACTCAGATCTATGTCCGTTGTGAAAGAACGAGGGGCATTAGTCTGCAGAAGCAATGTGTGGAGGCCAGGTGAAGAGATTAGGGCAGGAGGGCAACTCCAATATTAAAGGTATGTTATGTGGTAGACCAGCTCTATACAGCCTGAAGGACTAAAATAGAACAAATGAGTGAGAAGAGGGGACAGACAGTCCAATCATTATAAAAGAGAACTCTGAAAAACCAGAATTGTCCAAAGACGACCTGGGCCTTTTGAACGGTAATGAGTTCCCCGTAGCCAGAGCTGTTCAAGTCTTTGATAGTTCATTTGACATTCCTCATTCCTTTATTGAATGTTCACTCTGGAAGCTTAACACTGGCTACACACAGGTGAATGAAATAGTCATGGTTCCAGCTGTCATCCAACTTAGAGTCTGGTGGGATGATTTGGTCAGATGTATAGAGGGGACTCCAACACACATCCAGATAGGACCTGTGAAGTTTTTCCTAATTGCAAGATACCAATTCTATGAAATAAAAGCCAGGGGTTCTCTACAATTGGAAAGCCCCCCAAATACGTGGATTTTTTTCTCTAAGAATGAGCCAGCCAAATTAATAACCCTTAGCTATGAAACAGCTTAAGGCTAGCTAAAGAATATTTGGGATACTACTACAATTGAGGCACTAAAATTCTAACTGTAGGTCTGCAAGGTATAATACATTAATGAAGAAGCCTCAAACCCATTTTCCTAGAATGAGCTATTTAGAATCATCCTTTCGCTTTTGGTTGCAGATCTTATAACTTAGAGTTTTATATGTTTTATGGTTAGAAGATGCTTTTCCTGTGGAAAAATGGAATAACGGCGTTTTGTAATTAGGAAAGAAACGCAAGTCTGGTATATATTTTAAAAAGCTATTAAAGAGGTTTTCTAAGTGGTTAACATTTAGTCTCGTAATTAAATTCCTGAATGCACAAAGCTTATGATTAAGTACAATCTATTCTTGCTTATTAATTCTAATTAGTGAAATTCATTTTCTAATCACTTTCCTAATCAGCACATTTCAGGATATGATCACTTTACCTTAATCTGAATTTTACAGCAATGATCTTAGACTCAGATCACATGACAATGTGCAAGAACAACCTGTGGCTATAGCTAAAAGGCCCCTTGGAGTTTGCCTAGCTTGACAGGAGAGCGCTCTGGGGAAATTCCAGGGAGGTAGCCTCACTGACCTCCCAGCATGGCTCCAGGCAACACAGGTCTCACAAACAGCTCTTCATGGAAAATCAACTAGCATGAACAAAAGCTCATTTGATGTCACTTGTTTCAGCTTTTTTTAAGTACTAAGAATAATCCAAAAAAAAAAAATCTATCAGCAAACTACAGATTCATCAATGCTAGAAGAAAAAGAACAACGCCAGGGACAGAAAGGTCAAAAGCAGCAGGAGAGAATATGCTACTCAGTTCCCAGAAGAAGAGGAAATGTTTTGGGGAAACATCTGGATACAGACCTGTTTTACCGAGAACTATCAAATTACTATCACCACGTTATCATACAGTTTCTAACCATATGTCTTGAGTAGACCACATGTCTGCTGCTGGTTAGGCTCGGACAATTAAACACTGAGGTAACCCTATGACCCTGGGTAGTACACCAGGGTCAGACACTCTAATCCCAGCAGGAGACACTAGGGTGTAAATCACAGAAGTGAGATAATAAGGTCCGCGGGGCCAATAATAAATTGGAATGTTCCCAGTTCGTTGTTAGGCTTTCAAGTTCTAACAAAACACACCGGTCATACTTAGTGTGTTTGGTCCTATTTAGCCAAGGGTCACTCTTTGTGACTGCTGAACCAGGGGAAAATCAAAAGCCGGGAGTAAAGGGGTCCCTGAGTCCGTTTCAGGCCCTATCTTGTTCCAGCTTCAGCCTTCCCCTCCAGCACCTTCAATAGCATCCCCCCTTTTCATGTCTCTGTGGGGCTCCTGCCAACATCCCCACTGGGCACCTCTGGGCCCTCCCTATGCCTCCCTGATACCTCACTCCAAACAGAAAGAGGTTTTCTCTCCAACATGGCAGCTCTTTCAGCCAACTCAGAAAGCCTGGCCTCCTAAGCAATAGCCCCACTAAAAACAAACGTAGGCCTAATGAACCCAAGATTTGGCTGAGCAAGGAGGAATTGGTGAAATACCACCTGAAAGCCCATTCTCAGCCTTCTCCTCAAAGGAGGTGAGTCTCCTCTGCTCCCGCATAGGGTCCCTGCTGCTCAAGGGCGCTGGGACCAAGAGAACCTTCGTCATTTTCTTCCTTGAGACATAATCTCTCTGAGATAGGAAGGTCTATGAAAACCAAACAACTTTTACAGATTTGCTAGCAGAGCCTGAATTGAAGAGATGTGAGGCTATAAGTAGTATCTATGTATCTCACTTAGTGGGAATATTCACGTATTTAGCTGAAGAGATATTATTGAGTTGAATTACAAGCTGGGATAGTGTGTAACATCCAGCATATGTGTCACATTACCTTTCTAAAAATCCCAAAATATCTCTGAATTCCAAAAGACATCTGGCCCCATGGGTTTTGGATAAAGGCGTATGGATCTGTGGCAGCTTCAAAATTAGCTCCAGAGTTTTCCTTCATTATTTCTCTCAGGGGACTAAGAGAATTATACAGGATATATGGCTAAGAGGAGAAAGTCACATAAAGAAATTAGAAGTCCTCATAATTTAGCAGGGAGTTTGATGGGAGGAAAGTAGAGTAAAACCTTGGATTGCGAGTAACGTGATTTGCAAGTGTTCCGCAAGACGAGTAAACATTTCCTAATACATTGTAACGTGGTAAACGAGCGATGTCTTGCAATACGAATCGTTTGTTTCCAGAACGAATTATGTTTGCAAACCAAGGTATTACTGTACTTTTATAGAGATAGGAGTCAGGGTAGAATCTCCACCGAAGCCCTGGAGGAGGCGATATTTACCCTATAGAAGACAGTTCCTCATCTCCCTCCATACCTTTGACTAATAGTCACCCACGAAGCAGATGACATCGAGGGAAACCCACCTTTAAATTCAGTGCAGAGTTCACCCTACGGTAAGAAGTGCCTTCATTATGTAAACAAGTTGTAATATGATGATTTTATTCCCAAGCTAATCCAGAAAAGTATGCTTCTAAAGTAGCAAAAACAATAGAATTTACAATATAGGATAAAGTCACTTTTATGAGCAAACTTAGGGATTTAAGTTCTTTTCTCATTACCCTTTATATGAGAAAATGTATTCTGCATCCCAAATAATGAAATACAAAATTCCATTGAGAACACAATGCATTTCTAAGTTGGATACTGCCTGTAATATGTCGTGTTTTTCTGATTGTCATCATTTATTGTTCAACAACTATTTATTGAGCACTTACAATAGGTACTAGGAATACAGTACCTACAATGAACCAGCCCTCACACAGTGTAGACACTAGGGAAAGAGACAGCAGGGGGAAAAAAATGTAATACAGGTTAAAGTAAACTCATCCTAATGTAAAATATTCAATAAAGCTCCATTTTAATTTTTGTAATCTTATACATCAAAACTTTCCTATGATGAACTTCACCTTATTTAAAAGCAGCTTTATATTTCCCGACATAGAGTTTGAGGCACGAAAAGATTCACCTTGAGTAACGTTAAAGTTTCCAAACCTTCACAAAGGTCAGAGAGACCGTGTAACTAAACACATACATTTATCCCCCAAGTTCTGCTAATAAAGCAGAGACTATGTGGAAAAGAACGATTAGCAAAGTTCACAGTGGAATAACAGCATCATTTCCCCCAAAAGTAAACATTCAATAGAGCTGAAATTTGTCATTAAAAAAAAAAATCCCACAACATTGCCAAAAGAGGACGGAATGCTAATGTCTGATAGGTGTAGTCCACATTTTTGGAAAGCTTGTGACAACATTCTACATACCATACTTTTGAAAACAATAGTCTGGTGCTGTTGAAATGCCGAGGTTAAATTTTCTGAGTAGAAGTCAAAACACAATAGCTACCTTCCTTGAAACCAGGAAATCTCAGGATTTCAGCCTCAACACAACCTTAAGAAATGAAGCCTTTCATTGGTCCCTTTTGTCACAGCAACATTTGAGGGAGAAGGGAATGTAAAGGGAAACAAAATGAGGTAGTCTTACTTTTCCTCCTGAGCGCTCACAGAGGTACCAGTGCCGGTGGAGCTGGGAAGCTGTGGGTAGAAAGCACCATATTAGAATTACTTACTTGTTACATTAGACCAGTTTGTATCAACCACATAATAGCAAGGATAGAAAGGCAGTCCATGCTCAGTATTAGTCCCTGAAAGGAACAACAAAGAAATAACTAATTCCTGAACTGAATCATAGGCATATGCAGCTACCCCTGTACTTTTAGATTCCTAAAAGCAATGAGGAATCCAAGGGGGAAATGCGAGCCTGGAAATCAATACTCAGGATCCTTAAGAGTAGCAGAAAGAGAACTGGGAGGCTTGGATTCTATATGTGATGGAGTCATTAACTGGAAAAATGTGTAAAATTTGGGAAGTCATTAACTAGGAAAATGAGATCAATCCCACAATTCAGTGTCTAGAATTGTTAAGCACTGATCTTGGCACTGAGGGGAGAATTACAAAGATGTGCAAGACACCATCTCCATCTCACTGGGAAGACAAGCCTGTATACATGTAACTGTAAACCAAGATAGAAGTATTATGCAGCATAATAACAAAAACTAATTGTTAATTGTCATGAGACATTTATTGCATGCCACCCCCTATTCTAAAGGGCTTCCCATGTTTTAATTCATTTACTTATCACAACCACTCTATGAGATACGAGTAGGTACTATTACTCTCTCCAGTTTTTTGTTTGTTTGTTTGTTTGTTGGGTTTTTTTAGCTGAGCCATCCTGCTACCTGTTGGTAGCTCAGCGGCTGCTCAGCCGTTGCTCAGCGGCTGCTCAGCGGCTGCTCAGCTCGGGCTGGACACGAACCGCTGTTGCTCAGAGCGCAAACTCTTGAGCGAGCTCTTAACCAACTGAGCCACTCGGCCAGCCCTTCTCTCCGTTTTTTTTTACAGTGAAGAAACTGAAGCTCAGAGAAGTTGAGGAACTTACCCAAGGTCACACAGCTCATAAGTGGTAGACCAGAGATTTAAACCCAGTCTCCAAATACTACTCATCCTTGCCCACCACACAATATAGTATGTAAAGCATTGTAATTCTGACTATGGTGGGTTGAGGGGGGGACGAGCAGGATGAGGTGGGGAGGTGGGGAGAGGAGAAAAGGAAGCTTCTAGGAGGGATGACAATTGAGATGTGCATTGCCCAGATGGACACACTATAACCTCCCAGAACCCAGTTTCCTTACCTCCAAACAAGTGGAATTGATTAAATTATCTCTAAAATCCCTTTAAATCTTTAATCACTCAGGAATTCACCTCTTATGACATCATCAGAGATAGCACAAAAAAGAGCAAACTTAGGAAAACACCGCAACAGAATTATTAACGGTGTGATCTTGGGAGAGTTGTTTACCTTCTCTGAACCTTAGTTGCTTGATGGATGCAATGAGACAATTCTCATAGGGTTGTTGTAAAGAGTAAATAATCTATGCTGGGCACAGTGCCTGGCACACAGGAGGCACTCAGTTAATTTAAGTCTCTCCCTCTCTTTTCCTTTTCCTTTATTTGCATATAAACTCAGTTCTTGAACTCACCTAAATCTTAGATCATTGTGTGGCTGGCTACATGTTAGGACAGTACCTTTTGGAGGTAGATCAAAAAATAAAAGCTAGGATATTTAAGAGTATCAAATATGTTCTTAAGTATCTAGAAGATTCTAATTTGCAATATACCTATTTTATATTAAAATACTGTTTGTTTCTCTTGATGCTTTTATTGATATAAGGCAACTACCTTATTAAATAGTCAGATGATAAACTGGAAAGCAAGAGGTGAAGATATGTAATATTCATAAGTCATGACTGATATGGCTTAGGAAGCTTCTGATAGATGTTTCATAGGTTATGCAAAAAGTGCATAGTTAAGAGTTAAAAACATTGCAGTGGTACATATTGAAACAAAGATATTAACAGAAGTGGGAAGAAAAAGTCCTATCCAAAAACTCTTTTGTCATAAAGTCTTATTTTCAAAGATTAAGACAGGGGTAATGAGATATGTATCCATAGAAAAGAGTAAGTAAAGAGACAAAGATCATATTGATATCCAAGAGAAAAAAAGGTAAAAACTTTATGTAAGTAGGTGATTTGTTTCTTTTTTGTATTACTTTATTAACTCAAAATACATTTTTTTTTTACCAACTTTGGCTAAAGAGATTTGAGGCTTTTCTTTTTACTTTTTCAAATTGAAGTTTAATTTAAATATTAAATTGCACAAATATTAAGTTGTACATATATTAAAATACACAAATCTTAAGTGTAGTCTCAATGAATTTGTACATATGCATACACCCATGTATCCACCACCCAGATCAATACATAGGACATTTCCCACACCCCTGGCAGTCCTCCACCCCCTTTCCAATCATACCCACAAGGTTACCACTATCCACATCCACACTTTTAAATAGAGCAGGGAATAAAAATAGAAAATGGTAAGTGAAAGCAATAAAGGCATCCTTAGCCTGATTTTCTTGTGGTCTCTGGTAAGTGCTAGAGTTTTTCATTACACAGCTTACTCCCTGGCAGTTTAGTTAACCATTAGATACCCAAAGCTCTCAGTAAGAAATTAGCTCACTGGTGATAAACTGCAAACCAGAGCCTGGGGCTTACGAGAAGCAGCCTTAAAGTTCTCACTGTAGGAAAGTCAGATGACCCATGAAAGAAAGCATCTGAAGAATTAAACCAGATTGCTTACAACCTCGGTGTCAACGTCAGTGTCACTCAGTGAGGTCTAAGTAAGAATTCTAGCTATGGTTAGTGGCACCATAATAAGTATAATAATAACCAGGGAGCAGTTAGACTCGAACTCCTGACTGGATCACGAAGGTAGCGACTCTACATGAGATGCCTCCAACCTGACATTAATGGTACCTGAGCTTGGAGTTGCTTTTCAAGTAATTGCGATCATTTGACTTTCTTGCATGCATTTGTTTTTACCTCACCATTCTGATAACTTTCAGGTCATTTTATACAAGTTGGGGATAAATGAGTGACAGAAGGTAGCCTACTAGGCAGCAAGGCAGTTAGATCCAAGACTTTGGTTCATTAGATACCTAGTCTAAACAACTAAGCTACTAGGATATTTTGGTTTGATCAATACTATACACTGGCTATTAGTAGATTTTTCAAACAGGGACATCTTTTGGGAATGAAAGGGGGCTCTATTATAATTATGCCAGAACCCATGACTATATCAGGAGTGCCCCAAGCAAACCAGAAATAGTCACCCTAGCTATCATAAGCCTCTACTCCACAAGAGTTCATATTGATTAACTTAATTCAATGACTCCTTGACTAGTTAAGCTATAGCTTAGGTTTTACAGTGATAAAGACATCTGAAAGGGAAAAAAAAACAAGGACACGTGAGAGATTAGAGCTGAGATCCCCCAAATTAAATGTATCAGTGCCACTGTTCTCAGGATGCAGCTTTAGCTTCTGACATAAGGAAATCAGCCTAAAGAGGACCCAGAGGGGAACAGAGGTTACATCTTGCATAGCTTTAGAAACTCCCTCGAGCGTGTGACACATAATACTCTACACAATGTGTGCTCTCTTTAAATAACGAGGACTGATGAACTAAGGGAAGGCAATCCCCTCAATTTGTTAAAATATTCTAGTCAATTATAATATGATGATGATCGTCAATAGTTTATATGAATTGAGTGCTTACTATGGACCTGGCATACTGTACTCATTCTTTTGTATACATGAGCTCTTTAAATTCCCCACTGACCCTATAAAATAGATACTACTGCTATTCCCATTTTTTTCTTTCTGACATAGGAGGAAATTGAGGCTTAGGGAAAGTCAAAAGGTGTATATTAGGATTCTCAGATCAGTCTGACTCTTAATCATTCCCTTATACCACTCCTCACATCCCAGCCCTCCCAGGTCAGAGCTTTTTTATTGCCAGGACAATTCACTCAACAAGCTCAACAAGAGTTGTTTACTGAAAGGATACCACAGGCAACATCTTAGAGAAGGTCAGAAAACAAATACTGTAGAGCCATGGGGTGGGGGCAGGGAGGGACAACTGAGAAACTAGGAACTAAGACCATTCTCACCAGCTCTCATCTCCTGGTCCTTTGTACAGTCTACTTCAAATTTATACAATATTTTCTCAGAATCCAGGGGCTTGGGGTTCTATAAGACCAAGCATTTCTAATGTCTGAATCTCCCTCTACTATAATATGTGTTTTATTAAAAGAGCTTATTATACATATAATAAAATATATAAATATATACATATTTTTAAAGATTTTATTGGGGAATTGGGGGAGGGGAACAGAGAAGTTACTGTCCTTTTGTTCATCAGTCTAGTTGTGGAGGATGTCACTTCACTGGCCCATGTTGGTATTATCATTGCACTCTTCCCAGGTGAGGTAGATCGGTTGCCGGCCACTGGACGGCCGCTCACGGCGGCTCACAGCAGCTCACACTGGCTGCCGGCCACTCATGGTAGCTCACAGCAGCCCACTGCAGCTCTGCTGCAGCCTATGCCATCGCTGGCGACTCACGGCAGCCCAGCTCTAGATCAAGCTGTTGTTCACCATCTTATCTGTAGAGGGCAGCGTCACTGGCCCTAATGTGGGATCCAAACCGGGACCCTGCTGCTCAGAGGTGGCATCCCAAGCCAACTCTTAACCAATGCGCCATTCAGTCAACCCTTATATATTTTTTGATATGGAGGACTTTTAATTTCATTTCTTTGATTGACTACTACTAAAAAGAAAAATTCAATTCTGATTTTAATTAGCCTGTGATCTTAACACACAGGGAAGCGTTCTGTTTTCATCCGGTTTACTTTTAAAAGTAAAAACGAATGCAAAGAAGCACAAAGCCCTGTAGAAAGGGGATAAAAGCATTTAACTTCCCAAGTGTATCAATTTCAATAATTACTCTCTCCAAATGAAATGTATTTAAAATCGCCATTTTGCAATTTGCTACGTGAAACGTTTCTGTGTAAAAAGGTTGTGGGTTTTTTTCCTTCATTCTTATAGGTAGTCTGCATAAGGCAGAAAGTGATACTGTTCTAACCATGAGTTCTAGGGTCCTATCCTTGAGGCCAGCCCTCTGTTACTTAAATGCTGTATTCCATTAATAGATTCGCATTCCAGCACAAAGCACAGTGCTTGGACTAAAGCCCAGTTCTCCTGACTTCCAGTCTAGGGCCTTTTCAACAAGTTGTGTGATTGGGGGGGTGAGGAGGGGGGAGGTGTTGGCTTGTGTGTGATCCAAAACAGAAGATCAGGAAACATCATACGGCTGTCTCCTGCCCCTTCCATCATTTACCATTTTGAGGTTACTTGATGATCCAAGTGTCTGGTTGTGATATATGAATGTGATCATTTTTTATTAAAGTTCTGTGTATGCATGTTTTATAAATATCTGTTTATTGGACTCTTTCCCACTGGACTGAAAACTCACTTAGAGCAAGCAAATGCTTATTTATTTTTATAGCTCCATCACCCAGAACATAGCCTGGCATACAAAAGGCATCAAGAAACCAAAAAAACAATCAAAGAAAAACATTGATTGGAAGGAAGAAAGCAAAGAAGGCAGCATGGACAGGCTGCTCAATTTGACCCAGATGAAGGGTCTATTTATGATGCAACCAAAAGATTCTGGAGCTACTTGAGAGAAGCAGAAAAACTATTTGCCTGAGGTGTTTTCTGCATTCTCTTCTCCCCTGCTCCTTCTTCGCCAGCTTTTTGATTGGATCATTAAAAAAAAAAAAAAACAATGACTAGTGTTACATAGAGAACAGATTGGAAGAAAAGATAATGAAATGCGAATAGGAATTGTCAAGAAGGAATCAATAAATGAAAGTATGTCAAAAAGAATGAAAAAGAAGAAAAAGTAACAACAAAAGTATGCAAGAGGTGGTATAAAGGAAAAATGTAACAGGCAGAAACAACTTTAACAATAATTAAATATAAACTGCCTCCATGCTGATCGCAGTGCGTGGACGGCACTGTCAGGCCATCTCTCAGGGAGGATAACAGAACACCCACATCATGCAGGGCGTGAGGGAAGAGGAAGGCCAGTCCTCACAATGACAGTATGATCGTTAGTTCCCAAAACAAGGAAAGGAAGTCACTGTACGACTGTTTCTCTACAAAAGCACGAGAGATTCCGCAACTTTAAATTGTGGCCTGTGGATTATAAACAGTGAGTTTAGACTTGCTCCAGAGCTAGACCATCTGGGAATCATGGGACCTCGCTGACCTTTTTGAAGCACTTGCAGTCAACTAGCAGACAAGTGATAAGTAGCGTGAGCCAAAGATTTTCTGGGTGTTTGTTTTTTTTGGGGGGGGCAATATAAGTTATATTTCTTTTCTCACTCTTTTTTTTTTCCCTCCTGAAAATTGCAAAAAGAAGACCAATACTATTCAACATTAGAACATATAGAGTTCCAAGGGAGTACGGTTAAAAAACACTGGTTGGAAACCACCACCTAAGGATTCATTTATCCATTTATTCATTTATTTAACAAATATTTACTGAGCATCTAACATGAACCTGGCGCTCAGGATACAGGTGTGAAGATGACAGACAAGTCCCTTGTTTTTAAGAAGATTCCATTCTTGTGGGAGAGGACAGATGATAAGCAAATGGACAGAGACGGTATCACTCTGAGAGCTCTCCCACCAGCCTTCTCTCCCCTCCTGACACTCCAGGCACAGTGGAGAACCGGGCGTTCTTACTGCCCTAGAGCGCGCCAGGCTCAGTCCTGCCTTAAGGCCTTTACCCATGCTTCTTTCTCTGGCTGGCAAGCTTTGCACCCAGACTTCACATGGCTTCTTCCTTCTCCTCGTTCAAGTCTCAGCGGAGATGTCACCTCCCAAAGAGGCTGCCCTCATCTGCGCATGTAAAATAGGCCTCCCTCACTCTACGTGGTTTTCTGTTTTAATTTTCTTCATATCTCTTACATGTTGAAACTGTGTTATTTATGTGCATGCTTTTTGTTTGATTATTATTTTCAGTCTCTCCCACTAGAATGTAAGAGCCATGGCAGAGTGGGTCTTGTCTGTTTTGTTCACCTCTATTCTCATGCATTTAGAACAGTGCTGTTAGAACTGCCCATTTACTCCCATGCCCAATAACGAAGTATCTATAGTCAGAGGTTCTAATTGATTATCTGCACTGTGGTAGCTGGTCTCCAAAGACGGCCCCGAGTGAACTACACTCCTGCATTCACATCCTGTGCAGTTCTCTTGCCTTGAACCTGAGCTGGCCCTGTGGCTCACCTTTGACCAACAGAATGCAGCAGCGGTGAGGCTGCTGGATGTCCAAGTCTGTCTCACAGGAAACCTTGTGGATGCTACCTTGGTATCATGGAACATATGCTCTGAAGCAAGCCAGCCACCAAACAAAAAGCCCACCTCTACTGAGACCACTATGCTATAAGGAAGCCCAAGCTAGCCATGTGGAGACACTAAAATGCTCAGCTCGTCCCCAGATGTTCCAGCCATCCCAGCTGCAGCACCAGATATGGGTGTGTACATCCAGCTCAGTGGAGTCTTCAAATGGCTCCAACCCTGGGTGCCATCTGACTGCAACTGCATGGAGACCCCAAGTGAGAACCATCCAGCTGAACCATGATAAATAATGCAGCCACCAGAGAGCTCTAGATTCAAACATTTCCTTCCCCTCAAATATTATATACAAGTATGTCTGAAGGTCCTTGGGCTTCACACACACACACAACACACACACACACACACACACACACACACACACACATATGCTCCTATAAGGCACATGTCTCTCCCATTAACAAGTCTTGCTTTGCTCTGTTCACTCTCCTACACGCCTACAAGCACCCCACTGGAAGTCAGGAATGCTTGGTTTTCATGCTCATGGGACCACTGTAATTTGAGCCACGTCACTAAACTCTCTAAAGCTCAGGTTCTTCTCTGAAAGATGATGGTGAGGGTTTGATGTTTAAATGTTGTTCAGTGTGTGGCAGGCAACCCTTCCCCTACCCTTAAATAGAAATCAATATAGAATAGAAATGTATGAAAGAGATACAAGTGGAAAGAGTCTAACTGAAGCAGGAGAGGCTGTATATTGGAGTAGTATAGATAGGCACAGGAGTCAGAAGACCCAATTTCAAACGCCACTCTTCCCCTCCCTGGTTCAAAGAACTCGGAACTCCCTCAGAACCTGGTGTGAAAACCACGCTACTGGATGGTCTCAGAGGCCTCCCCGCTTTACATGTTATGATCAGTAACGTGTACCATACATAAAATAGACATATATTTTTAAACTTTGGGGTAGGCTTTAATTTATTGTTTACATGGCATCATTTATTTTATTTTTTATTTTTTAATATTGAACTGGAAGAGTTTTTACTACTTCTGCTTTGTCACAGAACCAGATTCATACTAGTGTTTCCCAACTACACTCCACCCTTGACCACTAAGCCCTTACCATTTTGCCTATCCCTTTCAACTGAAGTGCTAAGCTTAGTTCTTGCCTCATCCTTAGAGAGAGAAATAGAGTTTGTATTTCGGATTTCCCCATCTGCAGTAAAACTTGGCTTGGGAAATAATGGTGTAAAGCCATTCTGTTTGATTTTTTTAAATATTGCTTTCAAAGGCCTGTGTAGGAGGAGATCCCATAGCCTACTATAGAATCTCATCCCAATGTTTAATGGCTGTCTTCCTCAGGAAACTTGCCTTCATATTTGACAGACATCATTCACTGCAGGTCCTTTTGACATAATGCCTCTCAGCTTTCATTCTTACAGTTTTTTTGAAAATCTTGTAATGAAGTTTGTCAGTGTCATCATATGGCTCTCTTCAGAACGCTCTAATTTTTTTTTCTATTTTTCTCCTTTGGATATTGATCTTAAATTTTCTGGAAAAGGAATGGTCCAATGAATGTTCCTAGAATTCTCTGACTTATGCCATTGACATCGTAAATACTATGGCTAGTTAAATTACTATTGAGCTTCCAGGTTACATCTTGATAAGAGCATCAACATCTAAAACATGTCATTGGACAATATTTGTAAAATTATAAGCATGTGATAACACTTTACCTGTCTTATATTGGCTAGTAAATACATAATCTGCCATGTGTTATAAATTAGGTAACTACTTGGACATTGCAACCTTATCTCCACTCAAACTCATATTTGAACTCTGCCCCTGACCTATGGACAGATGCACAGTGTTTCTGATCAATGTTTTAAAAAGACCAACATTTGATTAACATCATAAGCTGTTAAACAGAAGCCCCTACCTCCTGAAAGGTAATGGGTTAGGCATTTTACACTTAACCTGCTTCAATAACTGGAAAAAGTATTGGCTAGAACGACTCTTTGATTTTAGAAATAAGAAAAGTATGTTCCCAGAGGCTTGGAGAAAGAAAAGTGAAGGGTCTTGGAGCAAAATCAAAGAGCCCCCTAAAATATATTTTAGACATAGCTTTATGTTTCTGTTTTGTCACATTACAATGAAATTTCCTCTATTGTTTGGCTGCTGTTACCTTTTAAATACTGTTTTCTGTTTATCATTGTAGAATAGCCCTAATAATAAGTAAATTAGGAAGCTGTTTAGCAATGTCTTTTAAACTTAGGCAAATGTGACTAGGTAAAATACTTGCTCCTTTCTAATTCTTCCCCACTCTACGAAAGGACTATCTGCTAGTTCTCCACCCACTCCTAGACCCCTACCCCCTCCCCTCCTTTCTTACTTAAGACCACACGACCGGAAGTCCTTATCCCATACACTAAAGAACAAGTTTCAGGGCAACTGAGTGTTTGTTAATTGAGCTGTAAGCCCATGCCAGAGAACATGTGCTTTTACTCATGCATTAAAAGATGCCTGGCCATGGTTTCTCAAAGGTTAAACATAGAATTACCATAGAACCAGCAATTCCATTCCTAGGTATATACCCAAAAGAATTGAAAGCAGGGACACCAACAGATATGTGTAGATCGGTGTTCACAGCACCATTGTTCACAACAGCCAAAAGGTAGAAACAACCCAAATATTCATCCAAAGATGAGTGGATGGATAAACCAATATACATACGGGGAATAATACTCAGTCATAAAAAAGAATGAAGCACTGGCATATGCTACAACTTGGATAGACCTGGAAAACATTATGCTTAATGAAATAAGCCAGAAACAGAAGCAAAAATATTATATAAATCCACTTATATTAGGTGTCCAGGACAGATAAATTCATAAAGACAAAAAGTAGAATAGAGGTTATCCAGGGCTGGAAGAAGGGGGAAGGAAGACATTGTTGAATTGATACAGAGTTTATGTTGGGGATGATTTTAAAAAAAGTTTTGGGGACCGGCCGAGTGGCGCGTTAGTTAAGAACTTGCTTGGGACACCGGCTCTGAGCAGCAGGGCCCCGGTTCGGATCCCACATTAGGGCTAGTGGTGCTGCGCCCTCTACAGCTAAGCTGGTGAACAACAGCTCAACCTGGAGCTGGGCTGCCGTGAGTCGCCGGCATAGGCTGCAGTGGGCTGCCATATGCTACCGTGAGTGGCTGGCAGCCGGCGTGAGCTGCCAAGAGCTGCCATGAGTGGCTGTCCAGTGGCCGGGCGACCAATCTGCCTCATGTGGGAAGAGCACAATAATACCCACATGGGCCACTGAAGTGACATCCTCCACAACCAGACTGAAGAACAAAAGGACAACAACTTGTCTGTTCCCCTCCCCCAATTCCCCAATAAAAATCTTTAAAAAAAAGAATTGGGAGTATAGATAATCATGATGGTTACACTCATTGTGAATGTACTTAATGCCACTGAATTATGTATACTTCCCAATGGTTAAAATGATAAGTATTATGTATATTTTACTGCAATAAAAGAAGTTACTTAGGGGCAAACAAAGTCAGTTCTGGTCTGATTTCTGTAGTGGGGGCAGCTTGGAGGGCACCTGAGATTTAAGGAGAGAGTCACTGCCTAGAGTTTGGGAGGATGACAGCCTCAGCTAGATTCCAAGCTTACCCGAGCTAGAGAAGAGACAAGGAGGCTGAAATGGTAATGTCCCCAGGAAGAGCCGGCTAAGGACATGGAAGAGAGCCACTTCAATCCTCCAGGTTATCCAGATCCCTCCCCACCTCTGGCAGCTGGGCTCTCCCACAGTGAAGGGTTAGTAACCAGGAAGCAAAAAGCAAACAAACAAGCAAACAACAAAACAGGAAAATAGAGAAAATGTTCACTGAATCTAACATAAACTTTTTTCTTTTACTTATTTTTCAAGTGCTACAAGAATCCATTTTGGAGAAGCAAGTAGGCTACAAAAAGATGCTTTTGTTCTCTCAGCCTAATGAGATAAGCTACTTGATGGAGAAGGAATAAGAAAACTTTGAAAAGGACTTGCATCTCCAAAATGTTTGAGGTTATTTAGAAGGGTAGGTGCACATATACATACATATATATTGGAGGTGCCCCCAAAAATGTGTACGCATGACTTGTATTCATCTTTTGTTATCTGTATATATTATTACCACTTTAATACAGTTTTTTCCTTTCTTAAAACGTGTAAACATTTTTTTGGCACCCTCTGTATCAACACTGCAGTTGCACAGCCTTTGTCATTATTAAATCTAACATTAATTTTAAAATAAAAATCAAGGACTTGTAGGGCCAGAATTAGTAATATTTCCCAAAACCATGCTCTACTATTGCCACTTGTAATTGTTTTAAAGGAAAGCTAGGCTTCCAACCACAAGTTTTATATTGGTTATTCTTATTCTCGACTACTCTGTAGCAAGTCAGAAAACTCCCAACATATAACTTATTTGCTATAATAAGCATGTTTAGAATAATGCCTGGAACATGGTAACCTTTTAAAAATCTGTCAAATGAATAAATGGATGCTTCAAATGCAAAACTTCAGACAGAGCCAGCAAGTCAAAACCTCACCAAGAGGCGGGAAGGAGAGGCGTTCATTTCATTGGCTGGGTGCATAGTAAATAAGTTGCTAGGAGGTTCTGGTGACCGTTTCTCCCGCCACAAAGCTAGGAAGGGTTAACTAGACACCCACGAAAAGCAACCACCTCTTATTACCTTTGTTACTGAACTAACTTATTGTTTAAGGCCCCACGGAGCAGTCCTCAACGAGGCAATATCCTGTTTGAATAATTTAAGCTGGGGCATAGGCCAGCCCACACAGAGCATCTGTGTGAGACACAGCCTCACTCAATCGCATCCATTTCCTGTACCTACAGCCGGCTGGTCTTTTTTAAAGCCCCTGGTTACAGTCCTGGTAGGTAAAAAAACAAAAAAAAAACAAAACCGCCCCACTTACCAGGAAGCTAAATACAGTCTATGATGCCTTGTTAGGCAAATGTTTCACCTGCCTGGCCAATTAGCGTCCTCTCCCAGAAAGACTAGTTCAACAGGTTTCCTTTTTCTCTTCCTCCGCCTCCTGGGTTGGGGAAAGAAGCTGTCACTTCGCTTCGACCCTCCCCTTCCCTCCCTTGCCGGCTCTTCCACGCTCTCTCGGACCAATCGCGGCGGCTCGAACGTGTCCAGGTTGGCGGCCCGCAGCGCTGGCCTGGCCTGGATGCGCGGAGCGGCGGCCGGCGCGGGGGAGAGCGCGGCGTGGCTCGCTGGGCCTGCGCCCCGGACGGTGGGAGCCGCGGGGAGGGCGAGCAGGGGCAGGCAGACGGCCGGCGAGCGGAGGTCTGAAGGTGCCCTCCGGACGCGGCCCCGATGACTGAGCTACAGCAAGATGTGGAAGACACAAAGCCTGCCAAAGTGCTCGGGAAGAGAGAGAGCAAAGTTGGCTCAGCCCAGTAAGTATTCTCAGCCAGGACCGGTCCGCCGCGTAGAGAGCGCGCAGCCCGAACCTCCCTGCCAGGGGCCAGTATGGAGTGGAAAGAGTTTTCTCTGCAACTTTTACGCGCACCGCCTTGGGTCTTGAACGCTGTCTGTGGCACCCGGCCTGTTTCTTTCCTCCGATTCTGTCGTAGAGAAAAGGCACAGCAGCGGTTCAGGAAGGTACTGTAGCTTGCAGCCCGGTGGGGATGGGAGTTACTGGAGCCGAAAGCACGACTGGTGTTTTGCCATTCTCAAGGGAGGGCTAGGGCTGGGGCAACCGTTCTGGTCTCCGAGCCTGTCAAGAAGCAGAGTGCTCACACTTATTTCAGTTGCCCTACTTCTCAGTGACGTGTGGCAAGATGCAGTTGCCTCGTAGATGTCATCTGTTCGTTAGTTTTCACAATGATGTGTATTCGACAGTTGATTCGGACCTTGAGAGTGTCTTGCCCCCCATCTCCTTCACTGTCTTCCCCCCAAGAAAGTGGAAAAGCAGTGGAAAACATGACATATGCGTTATTGTTCCCCCTCAAAGACTGTCTGCCTTTGGTTGGGTACTTCCACAAATTTGTTATACACTTTTTTGGAGAGAGGATGTAGGTGTCGGGTGGGGGAGCACAATGACTATATAATAAAACACTTCAAATACTGGGTTGTGACTATCCTCTTAAAAGATTAACGTGCGTAATAGGATTTGCACATTGTTTGACCTATACCCTCTTCTGGTTTAAGAAACTGAAAACTCATATATTTTGGTCACAGGGATTAGCTTTCTGTAATGAAACTTATTTCTCTTCCCCTGTTCTACTTTTTTTTTTTTTACAATCCAGAAGCATGTTTATTTACATGATTCTTATTCCCAAACATTCTTTTAAAAAGGAAAAGAATCTCTCAACATTCGCTTATTGGTGATCACTATATCATAAAGTGATAGTAAGATAACTATTTGAATAAGACAAATATTAAGATAAGTATCTAAATAAGCCCAATTTTATTTTTTATGGTACCAAGGTGTTGGGGGTTACCTAACATGCTTTACTGATACTAATATAAAAAGATGGTGTGTTATCTTAATCTCCATCATTCATGGTTTCAGCATTTACCGATTTTTAAACTCACAGCCCTGGTTCCACATGAAGATTTGTGTTTATAAAAGCATATTTCATCTGTGTATCTGTTGCTATTTGGGCTAAAGTTTTGGAAGAAGAATAGCTTTATTAGCTGCTTTGATTTACCGTTTCAAAGGCTTTGGCCATCTTTTCATCCTGTGCCTGCTTAGCTATTCCTTTGTCCTCCCAGCATTGTCAACTTAAGCTGATTTTCTTTACTCTTGATGCACAAAATGATGATTAAGAAAAAGTTGCCATCGGTTTAACCTTCACAAAATGTTTTCTCACCCCAAAATGAAAACCTAATGATGCTAATAATTTAAGAAAAAGATGAACTCTCACATCTATTTCCTTTGCACTCAGTCCTTCTCTTCTACATGTTACTTCACTGAAAAAGAGGTTTTATGCATAGTCTTAGCACCACTTCAGAGATGTTGAAGTGGCACAAGGAGTGTTAAGTGGCACAGGCAAGACTGGAACCCAGGACTGTGTAGTCCAGAACTCACCCACGGGCAATATTTCGTCCTGGATATGCAAAGCAGAATGATTCATGTCTACCCAGCAGCCACTGCGTTTTGGAATTTTCACATTCCTAGCCATCTAGATATTCAGTTAAGAAGATTGTTTAGAAGGATTGAAAAATTCTATGGCATTTCGACTGATTCTTTTTAAAATGCTTTAGATGTTGGGAAAATAGTTTTGTAGATGATAAGCACTGAAGCTCAAGGTCCCAGCATAGCCCCTTATTTGGAACAGCCAGTTTCACAGATTCATTTCAGTTCAACAAATAATGGAATACCTACTATTTGTTCAGTAATGGTGGGGAATACAAGAATGTATATGATACGGTGTCTGCCCTTCTAGAACTCCAAGAGCAGTTTTAAGGGGGTTGTCAGGAGGCACATATGTATATTCTGTACTTCTAGGGACATTAATGGCCATTGTCACATAAAACAAGATACTGTGAGAAGTTTGACCCATAACAGTCTCCTCCACAGTTAGGATGTTTATCCATTTAGCAGGCTTTGTTCAATTTCTCTTGGTTTCTTGGGTTTTTGTTTGTTTTCCCTACAAAGTGGTAATTGCTAGGCCTACTGAAGTCACCTCTGATTCAGTCTAAGACTTTTAGACACTCTCTGCTTTTAGCTCTTAAACCCTTGCTTTGGCAACGAAAGAAGAGTAAGTTTAAGAGGGAGGTAGATACATTATCTACAATATGGATGGACCTAGAGGGTATTGTGCTGAGAGGAGTAAGTCAGGCAGAGAAAGACAAATGCCCTATGATTTCACTTACATGTGAAATCTAGAGAACAGGATACACAAACAAACAGAACAGAAATAAGCTCAGATACAGAGAACATTTTGATGGTTGCTGGATTGGGGTAGGAGGGTTGAAGAGATGGGTGACGGTGGGGGAAGGAATTAAAGGATACAAATTGGTAGTTACAAAATAGTCATAGGGGCATAGAGTATAGCATGGGGAATATAGTTAGTAGTATTATAGTAACTGTGTGGTGTCAGATGGGTACTAGGTTTATCGAGGTGATCATTTCATAAGGTGTATAAATGTCTAATCACTGGGTTATACTCCTGAAACTGATATAATATTGTATGCCAACTGTAATTGAAAAATATAAAAATATTTTTTAAAATATTATAAAAAATATTACAATAACAAAAGAGGGAGGTAGATACATTATCAGAGTGATATATTAGTGTGATAATTCCATATCTGAAATAATTTTGAGTAGCCAAATTTTTATACAGAGAAACCCAGTCTAATTTCTCTGCTTTGAACTTCATAACTCAGATTGTCACTAAGCTCAAAGTTGTTGAAGTCCAGGTGTCCCGATAGACGTTTCTTCCAAGAGTGTTAGAATGGCTTCCTTCTTCCCATGTCCCTGCATCTAACTATACCCACCTAAGCTTCATCACCTTGAACCTAGCCTCTGAGGCAGTAACAGCTGGCATTTATTGAGAGTGCTTGCTGTGTGACAGGTAGTGTGCTCGACACTTTACATTCATTTTCACACAGAATAAGGTAGACACTATTATATCCGTTTTACAAATACGAACATTGAAGCTCTGAGAAGTTAAGCAACTAGGCAGAGACACAGTTAAGGAGAGAGCCGCTCAAATTCAAATCCAGGTCTTCTAACTCTAGAGCCCGAACTTAAATACTTTATTTGTATTCCTCTATTCCAGAATCTATGATGGCCCTCCATGACCCACTCTTAAAAACAGCCTCTCCTACCAAGAATTTAAGACCCTTAATGACCTGGACACACATAGACCATTTCAACCTAATACTAGCCAACAGGTACCTCTTTTATAGCCAAACAGTCAGTCATACTAGCAGCCCTATACTTCAGAGGTGATAATACAGAAAATAAGAAACAGGTGTGCCAGACGTAGTACTGAATAAAATTCTCTTCATGTTTTCTCTTCACCTTTATTCTTTTGCTCAAACAGTTCTCCTTTCTGTTAATATACTTCTATAAATTAAGTCAAGTTTTCCTTCCTTTAAAACCTTCCCTTATCACTGGCCATACTAATCTCTTCCTATCAGTGCTTACCTTGTATGCATGTGGTCAGCCCCATAAAATTAGCTTCTGTTATTATTACTATTAGCTAACAGTTGACATCTGTTGAATGTTCAGTATGTACAAAGTACTATTTTAAGTAGTTAATGTATATTAACTCATATATCTTAGTTAACTTTCCCCTAAATAGATTGCAAACTCTAATAACATTTTTTCTTATTGAATTTCTCAGAGGGCCCAACAAAAAATTACTTATAATAACTATCTTTTGGTGAGCTGGGGAGGCTGAGACCCCATTTCCCCTGATTAAGGCATATAATTTGCTTATACCTGACATTCAGCTTGACTAGCTCAGGGAAATTCCACTCTTTTAAAATTTCTTAATCAAAATTCATTTCATTAGCAGTTAGAATTTTTAGGTACATTTACTTGCCTGAGAGCTGTGGCTTAATCATTTATCTTTGTGTTAGAAGTGATTTACTCATCATCAAAGTGCTTTTTTTTTTTTTTTTGGCTGCTCAGCTCGGGCCGGGACTCGAACTGCTGTTGCTCAGAGCTCAAACTCTTGAGCGAGCTCTTAACCAACTGAGCCACTCGGCAGGCCCTCAAAGTGCATATTTGATTTAAAAATACAATGTGCTCCTTTTCTTGCCAAGAACTGATAATTTAGCTCCATATTCCTTTTGAGATTCTAATTTCCCCCCACTTTCATTATCTTTTTTTCATTGTGAATTGTATGTTCCCAATACATAGTTCTAATGCAGCCCAACTTTGTTGACACACATTTTATGAGATACACTTTTACTTCTTAAAGTATCTTGTGGCTCTGGTTTAATAATGGCCAGGTTACTTCTAATGAATTTCAAAAAGTATCTAAAACTAATGCTGATATATTTCTAGGCAAAAGTTCTCTTGATTCATTATTGCAAATAATGTATGTTTCAAATGTTACAAATACATGTAACATTTGTAATGTAAGTTGAATTTTTAAAATTTAAACTTTAATAGTTTGGGGCATAAGAATTCTAGAAATTTGTTCAACTCCATACATATGAAGAAAGAGAGGGTGGATGTGACAACCTAAACATTTACCTTGAAAGGAAGTTCTCTGGTATTATCAATAAGTGATCATGATTTTTAGGGACATACTTTGATGTTAAAACGTAAATTCAAGTTTAAATAAATTACCTGCAGTGAAGGCGTTTATCATCCTACCCTGTCTTTGTGCATGGCATATTGGGGGTACTTGACTAGCAGAATAAAGGTTGAAGTTGGGAATGGATCTTGAACTGGAAGCAAGAAGAACAAAGACAAATAATTATGAATATAGCTTGATTTCTTAGTGCTTGCTTAACTCTGAACTTTGACAGTGCCCATTCAGCAAGAGAATCTCTCCAAAGTGTATTATGTATGTGCTATTTATCTTTCCTTGTATGTGTATGCAACATAATGTTTTTAAATTTTAATTTCCAGGTCACTAAGTCTTACATATTACCCAGTGCACTTTTTAATATAAACTTTGAGGTAGGGAGCAAAAATTATACTATATTAGAAAATATAAAAATTATATTAAAGTAAAACAAAAGGGGTTTGAAATGATGAAGAGAAATAAACAGTGTGTTCTGGTTTAAATGTTTTGAAAAGAAATTCAATGAACTAAATCAGCTCTACGGCTAGAGGTTGATCTAGGAAATTACTGATTTATCAAGGCAATACATAAAGTTTTTAAGAATGCAGGCTCTAGGAAACTAGGATTTGAAATCTGACTTTCCTGTCTCCTAGAAATGTGAGCCTGGCAAGTTGCTTAGCCCCTCTGATTCTCAGGTGCATCATCTGTAAAGGGCAATACCTCAGTCAGCTGCTTTCAAGTTTAAACGGTTGATGTAAGAAATGCACTTTGCCTGGCGTGTGACATTTTCAACACTCCATAAACTGTAGCTATGTTCGTCCTCATTGCTGAAGGTCTGGGACATGCTATGGGGTGGAGGTGGGAGGCCGACATACAATGTAATTAAACTAAATAGTCAAAATTCCAAAGGCCTAAACTCTTACAGCAGCGTGCACTAGTGTTCTGTTCAGTGATTTCAGCCTGAGGACACCTGTGACAGCACCTGAATGTTTCCATGAATCCAACATGGCATATTGGTTTTTAGTTTACGCTAAAAGGATCTCATGCCATAACTAATATTTAGTAACCTGCAAGCTGATATATGTATTACTTACTGATTTGGTATTATTATATCTGTTGTCCAATATTTTTACCTATGATCCATTGATTTCCACAGCCTGCTTCCTGGCACTGAGCGTTTCTCTCCTGGCTCTTCATCTTGAAACAGCTGAGTTTTTTTCCATTTGCTAAACTCCCATAGAACTTGCCTTCAACATCTTTCTAATTCTTTAAAGCTCAGCTTTAGGCACCAAACACATTTTCAGATGGCCTTAAGCAAAGGTCCTGGAGAGAGACAGAGCCATCCTCAAGTTATTGATTCATCTTATTTTCT
Source organism: Hipposideros armiger (assembly GCF_001890085.2). Classification (NCBI taxonomy): domain Eukaryota; kingdom Metazoa; phylum Chordata; class Mammalia; order Chiroptera; family Hipposideridae; genus Hipposideros; species Hipposideros armiger. The sequence goes on from NW_017731371.1 coordinate 4,239,550, forward strand.
CTGTTCCCCTCTTCAAACCAGATGACTAGACAAGCCCTTAATCAGATGAGGCAGCAATATCTGGGCCACCTATGAACAACTAGATCGAGGTCACAATAGTAATGCGACCTGTTTAACAAGAGAAGAGGCCAAAGTGGAGAAATGGAAATGTGCAGTTCAAGACAATGAGTAAGGAGATAGGGAGAGAAAAGAAGTGAGTTGGAAAAAGAGAGGGGGAAATATTGAGTAATATTGAAAAGAGAACAAAAAAAGGCTAATTCACCTGTACGATCTGCTTCGATCTTGGCAGATGTTCCTCCCCTTCTCTCCTTGAGCTATTCTGTGTCCTATCAATGAAATCTCAGGCACTCAGATGGGTGGCTGACCTCTTCTCCTCTAATGGAGATAAACATTTGTGTACAAATGGTGGTGTTTTCTTAAAGTCCATATATACAAGTGTATGATTATATCCATATTTGTTATCTTTGAGATTTTTCAAATTATGTCTTTCATGTTCAGTGAGTTAAAAATCTGAAAAGAACCTCAGAAATGTGCTAATTTTTGTGTCTCTTACTATTAAGGAGTATTTTCTGAAAACAGTTACCTTATCTTACAAATTACTTTGAAACCCCTAGCATGTAGTAATGTGAAAAAAGTGTATCGTTGAGTGAAAAACTAATTCATCATGACAACTTTTATTATCACTATATTATTTCTATAATTCATTGGAAAACAGCTCCTCATTTTATTCTAACAACTTAAATATCATGCTGAATGCTTTATATAGCATCATGTGGGGCTCTGAGAACCTATATGAAAAGTCAAGAATATATTTCTTTTCCTCCTTCTCTCCCTCTCTTAATAATAAAGTTCTGTAGTATATAAAGGTGGACTAGTTTTGACATGATGTTGGTAGATTTCTCATGCTTTTTCTTCATTGAATCAGAATCTTTCCTGGAAATTTTTCCAAAAAAATCATATTTTTTCTGAACTCAGATTCTAAAATCACAAAATATCAGACCTTCCATCAGAAAGCATGAGAAGAGAACATAGTAAATGGCATATGAGCTAGGAGAAAGGCAATATTTAACAACTGATGATGACCAGAGAGATTTGCTCACATTCCCAACCTTTACTAAGTAGCTCTGTGTGTTGGATACCACGCTGAATGCCATGGAAATCACCAAGATGAAGAAGAAGATAAGGGCTTTATCCATAGGAAAACAGAATAGAGGAAAGGGATATTTAGTTTTGAGATTTGATCTTCTTTCAAAGAAGAGAGCACTAGAAAATATATCAAAGTTTCGATGAGATGAGGCAATATTGCTATGTGCTAGACACTGTTTGGAGTGCTTTTACATACATACATACATACATACATACATACATACATGTAATGAGGTAGGTACTGTCATCATCATATTTTAGGCATAACAGAGACACAGTGACTTGCCCAAGGTCATAACAGCTGTTGAAGTGTTGGAGCCAAAATTCAAGTGCAGGCAGGCAGGCTAATCTGAATCAGTCTTCTCAAATTTAGCCTCACTAGATTTAAGAAGATCAAAGATGCAGAAGGTAAAGTGTCTCCCATTAAGTGTCCATGCATCCTTGAGTATATCTAACTTGTATAGGTCTGTTTTCTTAACTGTAAAACTAAGACTCATTCCTATTTTACAATTCTAACATTGGAAGAATTTCTTTTTTTCTTCTTTTAATTAAAGTTTATTGGGGTAGCAATGGTTAGTAAAGTTACACAGGTTTCAGGTATACAATTCTGTAATACATCATTTATATATCACATTGTGTGTTCACCACCCAGAGTCCATTCTCCTTCCATCACCATATATTTGATCCCCTTTACCTTCATCTACCACCCCGCTTCCCCCTTACCCTCTGGTAACCGCTGAACTATTGTCTGTGTCTATGAGTTTTTGTTTCTTTATTTGTTTCTCTTGTTCCTTTGTTGCTTTCAGTTTTATATACCACATATCAATGAAATCATATGGTTCTCGACTTTTCCTGCCTGACTTATTTCACTTGGCATAATAATCTCAAGACCCATCCATGTTGTTGCAAACGGCACTATTTCATCTTTTCTTATGGCAGAATAGTATTCCCTTGTGTATATATACCACATCTTCTTTATCCAATCATCTATCGAAGGACACTTTGGTGGTTTCCATGTCTTGGCCACTGTAAATAAAGCTGCAGTGAACATCGGAGCACATATATCTTTACAAATATGGACAGATAATTTTTGACAAAGGAGCCAAAAACATTGGAAGTTTTTCTAATGTTCTGCAGAGGACAGGGCAGAGAGACCACCTTTAGCACCTAGGGCACTGGTACCTTCTCTGTGTATCGTCAGACACAGGTGCCTTTCTGGATGTTTCTGTATTCATCTGTGCTCAGACCTGACAGCAGGGAACTCAATCGTTTCAGGTGCAGCTTTACAGTGATTTGCATAGCAGTCATGCATAGATTCCAATTTAAAAACCATAGCTGGGTTTTTAAAATCTCCTTTGCACAAGTACAGAGTGTTTAATAAAGTGACTAATTTGTTTTAAAAACCCAGGACTGTTGTCTCTTAAATAGTCACTGAAGGAACCCAAGAACCTTCCCAAAAATGCTGCAGTTGCTCAAAATCTTTTTAAAATTCTTGCAGAGTTACTTTCAAAGCCTGGAGCCCATTCTTTGAATAGTCACAAGGTTGGCAAGTCCTCTTCCTTTGAGAATAAATTCGATTTTGGAAACAGCCTGCAGCCAAATTTGGTGAGTAAGGTAGATGAGAATAATTTAAATAGCTTTAAACCGCCCTGTGGGTATCATCATTTTCGATCAAAAATAAGATGTGACCAAAAAATAAATAAAGACAGAGTTTCTGGCAATACTTACAAACCAGTTTCTATACTTGCATATTTGTAACCTCATTACAAAAACAGTGAAATGTTAGTTGTTATTCTGTCCTAAAATCATTTCTCAGTGTTTATAAAATACCCAGGTGAACATCATGTGTTCACCGCCCAGAGTCAGTTCTCCTTCCATCACCATATATCCGATCCCTTTTACCCTCATCTACCCCCGCCTCCCCTCTTACCCTCTGGTAACCACTAAACTATTGTCTATGTCTATGAGTTTGTGTTTCTTTGTTTGTCTTGTTCCTTTGTTGCTTTCAGTTTTATATTCCACATATGAGTGAATTGACATGGTTCTCAACTTTTTCTGTCTGACTTATTTCGCTTAGCATGATGATCTCAAGATCTTTCCTTGTTGTCACAAATAAAATTGCCATGAGTTTAGACAGGAAGTAAATGACGGTTCAGCTTGTTCTTGTGCTATCTTCTGCTTTATTACACAGTGTGGGGATGGGTATACAAATTAACATTTTTCCAATTCCCTCCTGACATCATATTATCGGGTTGTTGGAAAAGTCATGACGTATTTTTTCTATGCTTTTCGTTGCAAAAATGTGCCATGACTTTTCTGACAACCCAATAGTTTTATACCAAGTGGACTTTTTTCACGGTATGCACGGCACCGCTCTTGTCTTTCCCACATGGTAGTTGTCACTTATCAGCATGAAGCTTTCATTTGGGGCTAAGTGTTGCCCGCTAGTTAGTACAGGTGAGCTGATTGGTCTACTACCTGATAAGTCCCTGAGCATACTTAAGGTCAAGCATAATTTCCTGTTCCCTGTTCTTGACTTTTGGTCAGAATGGATTATTAATGTAGCACTTTTACCTGAGATCTGATTTGAATACTGTATCATTCCATGAATTTTATGTGATATGCCACCACTCTTCTATAATCCAGTGTAATTCAACAAGCATTTCCCTACCACTTACTCTACGCTGGGAAGACAAGCAGATATGTGCAATGACCTATAGGAGCGCCCAGCCTGCAGAGAGGAGAACAAGGAACACACACATACACACACACACACACACACACACACACACACACACACAAACTAATACCGTGTGATAGGAATTTAACAGAGGTTATCACCTGTTAATAGGAACAGAGATGTTAGGCAATTTCTTTTTTTTTGAGGTGAGCTGAGATATAGGTGATGTTTGAAGTGAGGTTGATGCGGTGAGAAAGAATTTGGCCTTAGATGGACAGAAAAAATTATTCCAGGCGAGGGAAGAATAAGGACAGGATACTTGAAAGTTAAAATTCCTGTTTTTGATGAATACTTGGGGTCTCCTATGGCTGGACTGGTTGGGGTGGGAGGACCAGCAAGAAGAGTAGAATGGGGAAGGACTTGGGGCCCCCATTCAGAATTCTCCTCCTGGCTCTGTGCTCTTTGCTTCACTTCCTGCTTTGGCTCCACGGCTGACCCTTCAGGGAAATCACTCTTTCTGGTCTTCAGTTTCCTCCCCTGTAAAGAGAGAGGGCTGAGTGACCTGATTTGTTAAATCCCTTCCAACCTGAAGAGTATGAGCCTTTGAAGAAACTGCCCTACTTCTCTGTGCTCCTCTGTAGCCTTTGTGTAAAGAATTCTATCAGACTGAACAAACTGAGGAAAGCTTTTTGAATATGAATAGATTCCTTGCTTTCTTGCTCAATTTGTCCTCTTTTATTTATTTATTTTTCTTGTATTTCTTTCCCTACGTAAACCTATACTTGGTTAAGGCAGGACTGCGACCGGAACATATCTAAACTATCCTCTTACACATTTATAGATACATATCAGCATTTGCATTACATTCAAACAACCTGCTCTGCCATTTGGCTGCATGTGACAGGGCCACAGTGCCTCCTGGACCAGTCAGTCATAGGAGAAATGCCTAAGCAGGTAACTTAATGTAAAACCTAGAACACAGAGGGTGACCAAACTCATTAACACAGTAGAATTGCAAGTTTCTCTGGTATAGTTCAGGTCTGAAAATAATCATGTATTGCACTTGAATACAGAATACAATTTAAGATTAACAAGCCCTTTTCCTCAGAAATAAAGTCAGGGATACTAGCTTGCCACTTCAATTTAAGAATTATTATAGCATTTTGGAAGCACTTTATGTTTTCTAAAGCACTTTTATTTACATCAGTAGCTGAATTTAACACACATTTTTTGAGGACCTACTATGGTTAGGCATTGTACTGTTATAAGGACATTAGGACGTATTAGACAGGGACCCTGCCCTCAAGAACATTAGAGCAGATTTCACTGTAATTTGAGAAATATCTTCATATGACATTAAAAATGAATTTAAATCTATTGTGATAAATAAGAATGTGTGCACGCATTTTAAAGAGAATAGTGAAGAAGAACTAGCCCTGTGTGGGGATTGAGTAAAGCCTTCTGTCAAAAAATGATAATACTTAAGTCTTGAAGGAGGAATAGAAGTTAGCCCCCCAACCCCCACTCAAAGAGAGAGAGAGAGAGAGAGAGAGAGAGAGAGAGAGAGAGAGAGAGAGAGAGCATTTTATCCAGAAAGAATCGCCTAAACGAAGGCACAATGATGTGCAAGAGCCTGGTGACTATGGAGAACTAATTTTACTAGAACATAGAATGTATAATACTGAATAGCAATACATGAGGCAGGAGCAGTAGATTGGAGGAAGTTCGCAAAGGATGACCTTTTATGCCATGAGAAGGAGCTTAGACTTACCTATAAGACATAGGGCTCCACTGAAGGGTTTACCCAAGGATGTGATACAGGTTAGAGTTTTTTAGAAATTACTCCGGTAGCGAGGTTTAAGATAGATTTGATGGAGTAGAAAACAGGAAGCAGGGATTGGCTGGCTGTGAAACAATGCAGGTGAAATTGTTTTAGTAGGAAAAATGGTGGGGAGAATAGGTTTGAGAAATGTCAAGGGAATAAAAGTGGAGGACCAGGTGATGGATTGGATTTATAGAGCGGGGAAGCTAGATTGACTCTTTTTTTTTAAAAGATTTTTATTGGGGAATTGTGGGAAGGGGAACAGACAAGTTGCTGTCATTTTTTGTTCTTCAGTCTAGTTGTGGAGGACGTTGCTTCACTGGCCCAAGTTGGCACCATCATTGCGCTCTTCCCTGGCAAGGCAGATCAGTCGCAGGCTTCTGGACGGCCGATCACAGCGGCTGCTGGCCGCTCACGCTGGCTGCTGGCTACACACAGTAGCCCATGGCAACCCACTGCCACAGGGGCTGCAGCTTACACCATCGCCAATGACTCAAGGCAGCCCAGCTCCAGGTTGAGCTGTTGTTCAGCATCTTAGCTGTAGAGGGCAGTATCACTGGCCCTCATATGTGGGATCCAAACCGGGGCCCTCTGGCATCCCAAGCCAGCTCTTAACCATCGCGCCACTCGGCCCGCCCTAGATTGACTCTTAGTTTGTCTCCCCAGGAAGGCTATGTGGATTGTGATGCCATTAATTAAGCAATGGAACATAGGAGAAAGAGATTTGGGTATTATAAGATGAGTTCCATTTTATAAAAGTCAAGATTGGTGTGGATGTCTGTGCTATAATAAATATATTTGGTCTTTGTCCCCAATTCCTGTCAGGAAGCTCCTAAGATTGGAATTTCCTGAATGATAGGATTATCTTTTGTTTTTCATAAATAGCCTCTTTTGATCATACCTGAATCTATGCTAATGAGATGGTTTAGGATTAGGCCTTTAGATAAACTCAGGCTGGGTCTGGTCACCAGAAAGGCCAAGTGTTTTTTTGTTTGGTTTGGTTTGGTTTTTTTGTTTGTTTGTTTTTAAAGATCTAATTGACTCTATTGAATGATTCATGAATCATGCAGCATCCCATCAGTAAATAGAAAGGCTCTCCCAGAGAGGCCAAGTGATTAGAGATTGGGAGTTTTCAGCCCCACCCCCAACTTCCTGGGAAGGAAGGGGCCTGGAGATTAAGCTCTATAAAAATTCTTGAACAAGATTTGATGAGCTTCTAGACTGGCGAACACAACAAAGTGCTGGGCGGATAATGCACCCAGAGAAGGCATGAAAGCTCCAAAAACCTTCACACCTTGCCCTACTCATCTCTTCCGTCTGGCTATTCTTGAGTTGTATTCTTTATAATAAACTGGGAAATGTAACTTAAGCATTTCCCTGAAATTTGTGAGCCATTCTAGGAAATTATCAAACTGGATGAGGGGGTCCTGGGAACCCCTGAATTAGAGTCATTTGTCCTGGGACTTGCAGCTGGCATCTGAAGTGGGGGGCAGTCTTGTGGGACTGAGCCCAGAACCTGTGGGGTTTGTGCCAACTCCAGGTAGTTTGTGTCAGAATTGAACTGAATTTGAGTTCATGTTAGAATCTAATTGAATTGTTGGATATCCAGCTGGGGTCTGGAGAATTAGAGAATTGGGAGCTGGTGTTCAGAAACACCCTAGAAGGTCAGAGCTGAGAGATGGATTTGGGAATTGTCAGCATATAAGTTAATCATACAGTTAAAATCATGAGAGTAGATGGACTTTTTCAATGGAGAGAAGAGTAGAGGACCACAGAGAGAACCTAGGAACGATCCTATGTTGGGATGAAGGTCAAAAGAAGAGGCCGCAGAGGTGGAGAATAAATAGCACAGCAGAAAACAAAACAAATAAAATCAAACAAAAGGAAATAGAAACACGAAAAAACAAACAAGGGAAGGATAATCTCAAGAGACAGTCAACAGTGGCAGGTTCTACCAGTGGCAGCATGAAGAGAACTCCTGAAATGCACTTGGCATTTAGCAATATAGAGATCACAGGTGAACTTTGTCAGAGAAATTTTAGTAGAGCAATTGAATGGAGGCCAGAATCTACTGAGCTAGGTTAATGGGAAATGAGGATGCAGACACAGCATGGGTAGACGATGGCTTCAAGAGACTTGGCTGAGGGCCGGCCGAGTGGCATGTTGGTTAAGAATTGGCTTGGGGGCCGGCCAAGTGGCGCGTTGGTTAAGAGCTGGCTTGGGACGCCATCTCTGAGCAGCAGGGCCCCAGTTCGGTTCCCACATGAGGGCCAGTGACACTGCCCCCTACAGCTAAGATGGTGAACAACAGCTCGACCTGGAGCTGGGCTGCC
>NW_017731371.1:4248768-4281013 GCF_001890085.2 Hipposideros armiger
CTCCTAGGTTCTCCTGGCTGGTCTTCGGAATTAAATGGACATGAGACAGATTAACAGGAGAAAATCAAGGAAACGAAGGAATTTCCGAGTGTTCTTCTTGTACTGGCTGTTTCTCAGGTAACTTTATATCCAAATAATCAACATGCCACCTTGGCATATTTTGGGGCAGTCTGCCCAGATTTCCATCAGGAGCATGAAGAGTGTTTGGAATACAAGTTAAGGGACTAGGAGAGGAAGATGTCCAAGGACTGCTGAAGGCCCCCCGACAGCAAAGGTACCCAGCCACAGTAATGGCTAATTTTTCCTTCAACAGTACTCAGGATCTAGGGATTAGAAGTTTAAAAGGTTCATTCTGAACTGACCGTGGGGTGTTCGTGCTGAATGCAGAAGGACTGCCATAATTGAAAATCAAAGGAGAGCAATCACATATATGGTCTGAGCTGCTTCAGGAAACAATTGCAGAAGGGACTGATAGACTAGGAGAACATAGAAATAGCAAAGACTGTTGTCTGTCTCTAAGACCGAAAGCATGTGAGGTAGAAGTGGTGAGGAGTGGGAGTTGGAAGGCTAGAAGATTGGAGCCGACAGTGGAAGGTTAGAGATGTTTTGAGGGAGGATTTCTGTACGGAGCAAGCTGAGCAATGATGAAAGCCAGGCATCAACTGTGACTTATGTGAAGTGAAAGTAAAGGTCACTGAAGTTAATGCCAAGTTGTCAGCTGCCATCCACATGAACATTGAAGGATCCAGGTATGAAAGTCGAGAAACAGAAAGTGACCAATGTGTTAAGAGGATGAAGGCAATTAAGGAACATTAAATGCAGCTAGGTCAAGGGTGACCCACAGGAGGTTGGACTTTCTGTATAGGTGGAAATTTTATTTTTGGAGCTCAAGTGAATTAACACGAAAAGAATTAGAAACAAGAGCCTTTGAAAACTTGACTGATTCCCAAAAATAAATTTTAAGTCAATTACCTTTCTTACCAACAATAACAAATTTTTAAAAATAAATTGGAGAAGGTACAGCCAAGCAACAAAAAATATAAAATACCCAGAAACAAATATGATAGGACTTAAAGTAAAACAATATTCGTACTAAAGGAGAAAACCTAAATGGTGAGGTTTACCTTCTTTAAAAGGAAAACTTAATATTATAAAGATAGCTGTGTTCCCTAAATTCATAAGTTCAATGCAACCAAATTAATCTCAGTTACTTTAAGAAAAAACATTACAGAATAATTCTTAAATTCTCCTGAAAGAATAAGCATGTAAGAATATCCAGGCTAAATCTAAATGATAGAAGATAGACTCATGTATTCTCAAACTATAGGATTTAAATTTGCCACATTAGCCCCTAATCTCATCTTTAACTATCTTCTTTACCTGAGTATTTACATCAGTCATAATTATGAAACAAACTCATTCAAAACACTATTTAAAATGCATTTTCCAAGGGTATTCAAATTTATGCATTATAAAACTTCTAGAGTTTCTTGTGAGCCTCCTACTTAAAATCCCTCCCTAAACATTTACTTGAAATCTGCTCAAGTTTAAGATATCATGCATAACTGGTGTCTCAAAATCCAATGGTATCCCTTTTCCTTCTTCTCTTTTCAAAAGAACTTTTAAACAAATTAACATCTATGATTATAAGAAGCCCATTGTAGTAACCTTGACAGCCACAGATCATTGCAAAAAATAAAACAAAAATCACCAGTAATTGTATCTCCCAAAGAAAACTCAAGCACGGTTTGTATTTTGATTTGTGATAGTGCATTTAATTAATATAGAAACTTTGTTCCTGAAGGTAGCATTACTTATTCATCTTTATGGGGGATTATTTTTCCAGAAGTACTGATTTGTGCTGATAAATTTACCACTCTCTCCGTTATAAAATTGCTGGGTGAAAGAAACAAAAGTAATTGGCTTCCTACTTGGCCCAATAATCTTGGCTTTGTTGACACTTAGCTCAGCAGTTCCAAGATTTTAGTGTGTTTAAGACTGAAGTCTTAAAAGGGCTAAGAATGTGCGGGGTTTTTTGTAAGCTTCTCTCCTCCAACCCCGAAGTGGTTCTGACATGGAAGGTCTGTAGGCCCTACTTTGAGAACTACTGATTTATGGAGTTCAAAGACTGATCTTACCAGACGCCATTTGTCTCAAACATACCTAAAAAGACTTGTCCTGGAGGAGAGAAAAGGTCTTCAGCCTTATTTGTATTCTCAGTCCTGGTTTTGGGAAGTAGTTTTCAGTCTGTGTATTTGTGTCCTGGGCCAGGGTCCCATTCATTAGTTAAAACAGGGCCTCTCCAGGCAAAACCTTAAGGCTGTCGAGCCCTCCGTCACCCTCTTTCACTTCGGTCTTCCTCTCTGTTTCCAGACACACCTTTTACCTAGACACCTGCTGCTGTCACAGTGGAGATGTTGACACAGCTGATGACTTTGCTGCACACTACCTTTGCTGACCTCTGAACAACTGGCTTTCTCTCAGCCGTGATAGAAAGATGCCACCACTGACTTCATGCATTTGTGTTGTCACGTTCAGATCAGTAAAAGATAAAGATGCCTTCCACACCCCCCTCCCCCATTCCTGGCTTACCTTTTCAGAAATTATTGCAAAGAAATATAGATGGGACATACTAGGGTGGGGGCTGTGGGGCATGGCATGCAGGGTGGTGGTCATGGAATTCAGGTACACTACAAAAGAGGGGCTCTACCCATTATCTCCCATCATTGAGCAAACCATACTGTGCAGGGAGCTGCCTTAAAAATAAGCGAGCCTTCCCCCTTAGAAAAGACCTTTCCTCTGGCTATTCTAGGTAACCTGCCTATTTGGTATCTGAAGCCATTCAAGGAGAGGGTGGGAATTATTGTTGCCTAACAGCTGGTTTTTATGAACAAAATTCTATAGGTTTTTGTTCTAAGAATTGGCAAGAACCTCTTGCAAAGATAAGGGGGCAGGTACCATTTGTGGCATACTAAGTCCAACAATTAAGTTCGCGAACTTGTTGCAACAATATTGCTAACCTTTTTTGATATCAGAGGGATTATTCATTATCAATTTATACCAACTGGACAAATAGTTAACCAAGTTTACTATTTGGAAGTGCTGAAAAGTCTGCATGAAACAGTTAGACAACCTGAACTTTTCGCCAAAAATTCATGGTTGTTGAATCAGGACAATGCACCAGCTCACACAGCACTGTCTGTGAGGGAGTTTTTAGCCAGTAAACAAATAACTATATTGGAACCCCCTCCCTACTCACCTGATCTGGCCCCCAATGACTTCTTTCTTTACCCGAAGATAAAGGAACTATTGAAAGGAAGGCGTTTTGATGACATTCAGGACATCAAGGGTAATATGGCAACAGCTCTGATGGCCATTCCAGAAAGAGTTCAAAATTGCTTTGAAGGATAGACTAGGCGCTGTCATCGGTGTATAGCTTCCCAAGGGGAGTACTTTGAAGGTGATCGTAGTGATATTCAGCAATGAAGTATGTAGCACCTTTTCTAGGATGAGTTCACGAACTTAATTGTCAGACCTCATATATTTATAACAAATTCTGAGAATCTAATCTTTTGAGAGAACTGATCTTTGCACCTAGAACTTCATTTTTTTTTCCCAAACCCACATACTGCTTGCTGTTTAGAGAGGTGCACAGTTGTCACTTTTCTTCCTCAGGAGCGCTGACCTAACCCTGCGAATACTGAAAGACAAATGAGCATGTCTGTGGGAAAGCCCAGACAATCTCGAGTGCCAGCACAGCCTGAGACTTCAGTGACACATAGTATTGATGGGTCAGAGGAAATGGACGGCTGAGCTATCACATCACCACCTGTGTCTGCTGCTCAGGTTTCTGTCAAGACTGTTCCTTGGGTGTGATCCAGGGAGATTGGAGAGGAGCAGCTGCCGTGGGAGGCACAGGCAGGATGCAGGTGTGGCTCCACCATCCCACCTGTAGTCGTTGTAGCTCATCCGGATGGACACACACTGCTCACAATTACAGCTAGCTTCATGTTCACCCATGTAATTGCGCATCTGTGTCCGTCCCCAAGAAAACCTAATCTGGTCCAGGTGTTGAAGTTAGAGAATGTCATATCTGTTCCTCCCTCTACTCAGATTCGCCAGGGCAGCTAGATCCCCAAATAAAAAGGGACCCTGGGAAGTGGAGATATCAAAGTGGGTACCTCCTGTTGCCAGGCTAGTGACAGCCGTGGGAACTCATGCGGTGACCGTGACCTGTCCCAAATCCCATTCAGGACACTCAAATATACCAGCCAGGTACCTAGAGATGACTTCTTTAGTGCACTCTAATCCTAAATACTGGAGAGGAGGAAAATAATTTTCTCCCTGCCCTTTTGAGTTCTTAGCTGAGACTCCTACAATAAAAGACAGATTAAGAAGAGAAAAACAAACAAGCTTATTAAGGTGTATACATTATGTACACCGGAGAGAAACCCAGGGGAAAATGAGTAACTCCCCCAGGTGGCTCTAGCATTAAATACCATCTTAACAGGGAAAGGGGAGGGAGGATGGAGGCCTCTCTGGGGAGAGGACATGATTTTTAGGAAAGACGAGAGGCCTGCAGAACAGATAGGAAGTATGATAGTTTGTAATGAAGTTCGTCTGGGTGTGGTGTCGACTTTTACTCTCTTCTCTTGTGATGAGTCAGTCCTCCCTGGTTGATGAAACTCTTGGGGAGGGGACGTATGACAACTGAGTTCCTTTTGGATTTTCTGTCTTTAAGCAGATAGGGGAAGTTCAGAAAAGCCTCTCCCTGAATTTGCTATTTTCCAAGTCTCAAAATAATCAGTATACCGAAATGGCATCTTTTGGGGTAGCAGGTTCTGCTACTTAGTCTTCAACAACAATACGTAATATTAATGCCTTCCCTGAAGAATAGCTAGATTTCACTTATTTTTTTAAATCGGTTCCAATTGTTAATCCTTCTTGGGTTGGATACTGGTATTATCGTTATCTTTTTTTTCTAAAAAGGGGAAAAAAAGAATCCTTAGAGCTACATACTGTAATAGTTACAGATGCAAAGATAATGCGGGAGGTTTGTTTCAGATAAATAGGAGGTGGGAGGAGTGGGCAGGGATATAAATGAAACAAGATTGGCCGTGAGTAGGTAGTCATCCGTCTACTTTGCATATGTCATAAAATTTTCATAGTAAGTGGGTGGGAATTTTTCTAAGCATTTATGAAACTAAGTGGGTCCCTTTAAGTACTGAATCAGCTATGATGTAAGTGAAGTATTATTCCCAAAATGTAGACCAGTCTGAGTTTTTCTGATGAAATCTATGATTGATCTTCAAACGTTACCACTAGTCCTCTTGCCAACGCCACCTAGCTTCATTGGTCAGATAGAAAAGGCATCCACTCCCCTAAGCGCCTTCACCCAGCATTTTTTAAATTAAAAAAAAAAAAATGTGTTTTCTAAATTCAAGTTGAACGTGTGACAGAGAACAGCTCTGTCACATGCTGTGGGAGGGAGGACCTGATGTGGGGGTGAGAAAGCCAGGCTCGTAAGGTAAACATCCCTTGTGAAAATGCCACTCCCCGAAACCATGCATCGGGCTCCTCTTACAAAGACAGATCATGGAAGATTCTACTTGAGCCTTAGCTGTGTCATTTCAGAGGTATAAAAGAAAAGCCATCCTGTTTTCTTCCAGTTTCCTGGAGTCTACGATGTCTCGGCACTGCCATTTAGAAGCCTGCTAAGGCATGATGGCCCCCAGCACCAACGTTTGGCCTCAGTAAGACAGACTCTACTACCTTTCATGCAGTTCCGTGGGAAGAAACAGTAAAGCTTCCTCAATGGAAATGTTTCTTCTTTACCCATAGCCTTTCCAGGATGGGTTTGTCAGATCTTTTTCTGGAAGATTTTGGAAGGGCAGGCCGCTGCCTCGGAAAAACTGCCCCTGACTAGTTTAGTCTGGCCAACCCCCAAAAGAAAACTTCTCTGGCCTTTCCCATGCCAAGCCTTCCCAAGTCCAGGAATTCTGAGTGAAATACGCCCCTTCCTGTTGTTATTTATACTGTCCGGTGTAGCCACAAAGGGCTCCGGGCTGGATATCAGAATGCCTGGCCTCTAGTGCTGGCTTAAGGAACCTGAGGTACTTAAGAGAAAGGAGGGAAGTACCGTACCCTCTAGGGATACAGAGATGTGGTAAGACCAGACCCTACCCTCCAGGGGCTTGTGGTCTAAGGAGGGAAAAGACAAATAAACAATAGCCCATTCATAATTTCAAAGCAAACCCCATATTAAAGCATATAGTTGCCATGGCAATCGTATCTTCTCGGTGGAGGAGGAACATTAAAAATAAAGAGGGTCAGTCCCCAAGGCACCAAAGGGGTAGGGGAGGGCTTCCTGTAGGAGGAGGCCTCTGCCAGAGCTAAGTCTTAGAAGATGAGCAATGCTTGCCAGGGCCCGGAGAGAGGTCGTGGGCAGCCCAGCCAGGGGGTTGGGAAAGTGGAGCAGGAGTTTAAAAAAAACACTGAGGAAGGTTCCAGATTTCAGAGGCCCCCCTGCAGTAATTTCAGCTTTATCCTGTAGGCAGTGGAAAACCAAAGGGGTTTTATGAGGTGGGGGAGGGGAGGGGATGTGAATATCATATCATATTTGGGCTTTTCAAAGATCACAGGGCCAAGTGATTTTCCGTATAGAGGGAAGGAAAGAGGAGATGATGGAAGGAGGAAGTGTCGCATAGAACGCAAATGAGGTAAGCTAGGGAGGTGTCGCGGTCCAGGCAGGAGACCCTGAGGACGCTACTAGCTAGGCCAAGAGAAGCGGGAAAGAACAGGACGGGGGCATGACTGGAAAATATAAGGAGGTCAAGGGCCGGTCGAGTGGCTCAGTTGGTTAAGAGCTTGCTCAAGAGTGAGAGCTCTGAGCAACAGCGGTTCGAGTCCAGCCCAAGCTGAACAGCCGCTGAGCTGCCAACAGGTAGCAGGACGGCTCAGCTTAAAATAAAAACCAGGAGGTCAAGTCCACAGGTTTTGGTGGGAGACTGATAGTCTGAGAGTGATGGAGGCTTCAGTCACTCAACTTGCTGTGCGGTCCCTCAGCCTCTCATCTTCGTTTCCTCAGTTGTGATACACAGAAAACACCTGTCTTCCATACTGGCCTCATAAAGCCAGCAGGAGGGCCACAGTATCATGCTGTGGGTGTGAAAGCTCTCTGAGAACAGCCATGCAAAGGTAATGTCACCTGGAAAATGCAGTAAGGAGTGACAAGGGAGAGGGAAGAGGCAGAGAACAGGCGTTTTCCAAAGCACTGTATTTTCAGCACAGGTGGAGAACATGCTTATTTGCGGTGGGAGAAATGAAGGACAGGAAGTTAGCATGTGAGAAAGGAAGTTAAAATCTATTTAGACCTACTGCTTGTCTCACTTGAGAGCGGTACTGATTGTTATATATAAATTACCTTAATTCTAATTCTTCTGTCCTGAGCTAAGTGTCTTTAAAATAGGAGGATAAACTTTTCAACAGCAGTGAGGAGTTCTTAGTTCTACAGTGATTCCATATTTTGATGCTTATAATAACAATTATAATATATATCATATATGTTGTGATATAAATATTAACTACTGGATTTCCCCATGTATAAGACACACCCTTTTTCGAAAAATTTGGGGCCTAAAAACTGGATGCGTCTTATACAGTGGTTGTAGATTTTTTTACTTGCATTTCCCGCAAGTGATGAGGAGTTGTATGAATTTTATGATGAATAAAACTTGAGTTCAATAACTATGTAATACATTTTTTCCAAATTTCAGGCCCCAAAATTAAGGTGCATCTTGTACATGGGAGCGTCTTATACATGGGGAAATATGATAATTCCATATTGTTGGCAATAATGTCCAACACACAGGGATAGATACCAGGAAAAAACATAAAAATAAGAGACAGTTAGTTTACTTTCATAAGTAGGTTACATTAATACTTTTCAGCCTTACAACTTGAAATAACTAAAAATTTACTTTTTTTTTTTTTTTGCCGTAGGATAGCATGATTTATTCTTTACTTAAGTAAGTGTGTCTAGCTTGAAGTGTTTTGGTTAAACCAAAGCCTTTTACAGAAACCTGTTTTCTCTAACATACAGATATCCTATTCTTAAAAAGTAACAGTACCTTTCTTCTCTAGAGGTTGAGTCCTATTAATTTTTCATTACAAAAGAATCTGAATTTTAATAATACATAGCATTTCAGCAAAGAGAATTTTCACATGTTCAAAGGACACCCATTACATCCCATGCCCATTTTGATCGCTGTGGGGGACGTCGCATGGTGTGGGAAGCTTACTTCCAGGAAATTCCTACATGGCACAGCCCAGTGAAGGTCTTGAGCTGTCCTTGTGCAATTCTGAACCATGAGATCAGAACACGGGAGACTGAGGAAGTAGTGCTGCCAAGTTTGGGGGGGTGGAGGGGAGGAGAGGCTGGTTTCTGGAACCCTCTCTGGTGCTATTTTGGGCTCTTGTGGCAACTTTTAACTCTGCTGTGATGCCCACGTACCTTGGTCTTTTAGCTCTCTGGCTTTTGATTTTTTTTTTTTTCCTTCTGTATGTGGAACGGAAAGACAGTTCCAGGAAATGAAGGGTATAAGGGGACAGAAAGCACGTTAGTCATCTTAGATGATAGCCAGGGTGGTGGGAGGCAGCTCATACCTCCTATGCTTTCAGTCCAAATGCCTCCTCCACCAACTGAGGGTCACTGTAGCACAAGCTCATATCTCTCTTCTCAAGTCGGCTTCTAATGGGTTTTTTGTTTTTGTTTTTTTTAAGTCTTCAATGTTACTGTGCCATTAATAGGTAAACTATTCCCATGTATTCTGGCATGATACATTTCCCCCTCTCTTTCCAAATAAAAGTTATTAGCACAGGTATGGTAACAAGAGAAAGGAAATTTAGTTCAAGAGGACTTTGTATTAACATAATGGAATGTTCTGCCCATGAAGTTGACTAGTGACGTCTCGTCCTGGGGTGTCTCTATCTCTTCCCTGTTCTCGTTTTCACTTACCACCTGGTCTTCATTCCCTCCCTTTCCTGGAAGACTACCTCGAAAGCAGGTCTCTCTTCCAGTACCCATCTGTCAGAAGATGTACGATAATTTTGTCACAGGTTTCGTTTTCAGAAAGCGGTGCCTCATCTCAGGAAGCCCTGTCAGGGCTGTTTTTCTCTCATAAATTCAGAACTCCTGCTCAGCTGCTCCCTTATCCTGCCATACTTACAATTCATCTCAGCTCCCAGCCTCTTACCCTACAAACACCTTATCTCTTTGGCCTTCCTGATAATACAAACTGCTTATTCTTTTCTTTCTCCTTCTTTGTGCATTGTCACTGTTTATGACTTTTGCCCAAAGTCCTCATCCCCCACCCAGTTTCCTACGAGCCTTGGTCCTCTGTTCCTTTAAAATGGCGCTCCAAGTTGATATTCTCTGTAATGGACCCTGATTTAATTCTGAAAAATACAGATAGAGGCATTCACATTTTTGATTCTTGGTTTCAGTGGGGTTGATGTAACAGTGGGTTTTATTTGTTTCTGTGTGCTTAATCTTGTCATTTTAACTGTAAATCTATTGAGAATATGGATAGTGCTTAGATATTTGTTCTTCCCTTCTTTACCATGTTCAGCATGTGGCAGGTTCAAAAATTATGTGCGTGGCTCTTTAGAATGGATATAGGATCTCTTTGGTGTAGAGGTGCTTAAAAATAGAACAGATTCCCATTTGAAATTTTTAGTTGTGGCCCTCCCCAAAGCTAGGTGAAAGAACCTTATTATTCTTTAATTCTAGGGTTCCTGCTCTGGGCAGTAGGTAGGCACAGTTGTGAATTTGACCCGTTGCAAAGTCCGGTGGATGTAAACAGTTTTGCTTCATTTTATCATTCAGAATTGTCTTTAATTCCGAATGACTATTTTGATTTATCACATGGCATATATTCTTTTTCTGTATTACCTCCAAAAAAAACATTCCCAGTGATCCAATTGCTCTCCATAATTTATAGTTATTTCCAAAGTGCCTGAGGTACTTCTCAATCTTATTTGATACCTATGATATTTTGAATATGTGCCATGATAGCTGAAGATTTGTTAACATACTTTATCTACATACTATTTTTCCCCTCTGGATTTCATGCCCTATTCTTTTGCATTGCTATCTTTCTGTTTTGATAAGTTTCATTCTACTTTTAAAATCTAGTTCTTCAGCTAACAGCCTTGATGAAATAGACAGCCTCTAATTTATCTTACATATATGAAAAGTGGCTTATTCTGACATTCAGCAATTGCTGGTGGAAGAACGACTTAAAAAAAAGGGGGGGTGGAGATTGAAATACAAAAAATATCTTTAAAACTCCTGCCCCTGAGAAGACGATATTCTGGTTTGAAGGAGCTCTATTCCATGCATATTTTGAGAAATTTTGTAAGCACTGAGCCAGACAACATACCAAACACTGTTTGCATGCTGGGCTGTAAATAACAAACAGGAACCCACGTCAGCTTCATCCCTCTGCCTTTCCTGGAAACTGGCAAAGTCCATGACTGCCTCCTTGAAGCATTTTCTTGTCACTTTCTTTTGTTGTTTTCTAATTGTGCTTGGCCTCAAAATAACCACTGCCGAGAAGTCATGGAGTTTGATTATGATTTCGCTCACAACTGTTGTTTCTTCCAACAAGGAAGGCCGTGTGATCAAGTTTCTGTATGGTTTCACATTATTGCTCACCTAACTAATGATCAGTTTGAAAAGTAAGTTTTCACACAATGGTGATTCAGTGAAAGGCACAGCAAAACAACAGCCTTTTTCTCCCCTCCCCCACCTTCAGCGGGGCCCTCTTCCAAAAGAATTTGTAAATCACACTTGGGAAGGAAGGAGTTCACTACATGGGTTTTTGAGACAAAAATGTGAACCTAAGCCCTTTTTAAAATGCTGATGGTTTTCCTGTGCTTCGGATATACTCAGAGTTGTCTAGTCAACAAGTGTTAATTGCACAATTTCTTATGTCCAGGCATTGGAAGTAAAAAGAGGGGCCCCAATATCAGAAGAGTATATAATTGGACGTGTGCTGGCATGGATTGTGGAGGCTGTGGGTAGTTAGGAAGGAGAAGAGAGGATGTTTCAGACTAGAAGAACCAAGAGCCAGTGCACAGAAGGAGGTTGGGCCATGATGTAAGCGAGGCTGTGGGGAGAAGTCCTACAAAGCTGGAGTGGAGAATTATTTTTGCAAAGTAGAGGGACACTGCGACGTCCTGGAGGGTCTCGGCTCATCTCCAGATGCCTTAATGTGATGCTCAATAGAAAGCCATTGTTGGTTCTGGAGCTGTGGCATGACATAATGGAGGCAGTGTCTCAGGAGGATGAATCGGGCATTGATGCCCTTGAAGACTTGGAGAGGGAGACCCTGGAGATGACTGCTGTGTGTTCCAGAGGTTGAAGGGAAACGTCTGCAGCTGTTCTCTACTGTTGACTTCACCTTAAATCAGGGACAAAAGCCATTGTGTGGGGTGTTTTAAAAAGCATATGCTAGTATGAGTTGGGTTTCTCAGAATTAGAATCATGACATTTAAACACTTTGGTGGGGGGGGCGGTTATATGAGCTGCCTTAGGCTTTGAAAGAAAAGCAGTGATTTAGGAAAACAGAACTGGGAGTAGATATGAAGGGGGGAATGAATCACGTGATTGTTCATGGAACAATGACTTGTCCATCCATTTTCATGAGCACAGAGGGGAGCTCCGTAAGCCCAGGTTGAAGAGGTGTGTTGGGGCCAGTGGGTGGCCTGTGCTAAGCCGTTCCTCCCGGTACTGCAGGTGAGCCTTAGGTATTACTCTTTGCTATGGCAATGTACATAGGTCTCAACAGAAGTAGTATCCAACTGGAAGAACCCTTCCTCTGCAAAGTCAGACATTCTTTTTGTGGTTCTTTTGGGCTCTTTTGGTTTCTAAGATACAGTTTACCACCTGCTAACAATGTGTCTCTAATATATCTAAAACTAGATTTGCAAACTCCCTCCTACCAAACTGCATTTCCTCTTGTGTTCCCTGCAACTGTTGGTGGCCAGGCTATCATCTCCATCCCCCAGATAGCCTTGGGGTTATCTTGGATGTTCCTGTCAGTGGCTTGCTCTCTGCACTCCTTCTGCTGTTATCTCTGGATTCTCTCTCCAGGGCAGCTTCTTGCTTCATACTCATCCCCCTGTCTGCCTCCAGCCTCCACACCCCTCTCCCCAACAAGCACATATCTCATCAGGCCCCTCACGATGTATGTGTGTGGAAAGGTGGGCACTTAATATCCCATTGTTTTATTAATTCTGTTTTAAAATCTTCCATGAATCCCTACTTCCAACCAAATGAAGTCTAAAAGCAGCCCTCTCTTATTAGGAATCAAACTAAAAAACAACCTCATTTCTGCCTTTTTCTGCTCTCTGTACTCCAGAGAAAACCAAAGATTTCCTTGCACATGTGGGACTCTTGTCTACATATTTGCACTTCTGCCTTTCCTTGTATTTCTCACCCTCTCTTGATATCTCCACGAGTCCAAACTATACGTACCCACCTCAAATGTCAGTGCTTCCACAATAAGCTATGCACAATAACAGTGTTTCTTTGGGTAGAGAGGTGGCACAGATGACTGCAATGTGCTAGTGGAAGGTTTTGATATTTTCCATCCCGAGAAATTGTTTTATTTTTATTGTGGTATAGGACAAATAGAAATATAATTTACACTTCTGGTTTCTTATACTCAGATCTATTTCTGACAGTTACAGTATTTGTCTGCTCCCACCGATACGCAGTGTCATGTTATTTCCTTCACAAAACTTCCCTCATCCTGCTTTTTACAATTAGAAGAGATTTCTGAATTCTGAAGGCACTATTTTTTTTTTTTAAGATTTTATTGGGGAATTGGGGAAGGGGACCCGCCAAGTTGTCGTTCTTCAGTCTTCGTTGTGGAGGGCGCCAGTCACCATGATGGCTGCCCGTTGGTAGTTTGTGGCCCCTAAGCTCAAGGTGCTGTGTTCAATCTTAGTTGCAGGTGGGCGTAGCCACCATCCTATGTGGGAGTAGAAACAGCAGCCTTGTTGTTAAGAGCACACGCTCTATCCACTGAGCCATCTGCGCGGCAGCTCAGCTCAAGGTGCCGAGTTCAGTCTTAGTTGCAGGTGGGCATAGCCCACCATCGAACAGGCAATCAACCTTTTTGTTACACCAGCTGAGCCATCCTGCCACCTGTTGGCAGTTCAACAACAGCTCAGTTCGGGCGCAGCGTCACTGGCCTATGTGGGAATCGAACCAGCGGTCCTGTTGCTCAGAGCTGGCGCTCTCAACCAACTGAGCCACTCAGCCGGCCCCCAAGGCACTATCTTTATGGCAGATATTCCTTACAATCTATATTATGCTTTACTTATGTGATAAACTAAAATTTCCAATAAAGGCTAAGTCCCTTGAGAACACAACATCTGGCATTATTTTTGACAATAGTAGTAACGCAAACATTGGAAGATAGTAAATCCACCTGTTTGCATAATCTACTCTGTATTTTACATCTTCTCTACAAGGATATTAATAAATATGTATTATAAATATCAAAATAATGTAGTGCATTAAAATGAATAATGAACTCAATCCCTCTCCCATTCTCCATCTGCCTCCCAGTAGTTTCTTTTAACTGTACCTGATTTTAGTTGTAGTGGTTACTTCATTATCTATAAAAATGTGTGTGCCCTGTTCTTTCCAGTTTACTAACTTTAAACTTGATTTCTCAACTTCCTGTTTTGATGGAACATAAAAGTCAACTCACTAACTCCCTGCTTCCCTCTCCCAATATTAAATGGGCAGATGACTCTCTCTAGTTCCTATGTTCATATATTTATCTCTAGGAATACTACAGCAACCTAAATCTCTTGTTAAATCGATTGGATTCCCTGCTTTCTAGGATAGGAAATTAGTAACTTCTGCCATCCTTTCACCCTTTTAGGGATCACATTTTTTCCTAAATAACACCTTCTCCTTTTTTTTTTTTCCTCTTTAGAACTCTTGTTCATTTGATGTAGAAGTGCCCGGCTTAAACATGTCTTATTTTCCCCCCTCACTTTTTCTCTTCCTGAATTGTCTGTATCTTGATGCTATTTTCCAACCCTTTGGTTACGTATATAGGCCTCATTGAGAAGGTAACATTTGAGTAAAAAAGGAGAGAAGGGAGACAGCCATGTGGCTGTATGGGGCACAAAGCGTTCCAAGCAGAGGGAGCAGCCAGTGCACACACAGGTTTTCTTGTGGGAGCGTGGAATGAGAGAAGGGGGTCAGAAAAATTAGAAGGGGTGAAGGAGGCAGGTCACCAAGTGCCTTGTGGGCACGTAAGGATTTGGACTCAGAGAGTTGAGGAGTCAAGGAAGGTTTCCTTTTCTGTAATATTATAATGTTTTATGGATCCTATCCTCTCTCTCTGGAGACATCAATTAGAAGCTTTTGGGTTTCTGTTTTTCTTGTTTGCATCTTTTGAGTTTTCTTCTGTTCTCTGAAGTCAGTATCCTGAGAATGGTACTTTCCTTTTGGTTACTTTTTCTTTGCTCTTTTCTTTAAAACTTCAGATTTTCTTAAAAGGTCTAGTCATCCTTTGTTGTCATTTAAGAATGAGGGATTAAGGGAAAAAAAACGGAGGAGGGACTAGAGTTGCCCTGGAGGAATGTGGATAGGGAGTTGGCACAGCCTGGGCACTACCTTATCCAAAACAGAAGGCTGAGAAGGGATTTATTCTGGAGCTCCACCCTGCATACTAGGTACCCTCAGTTGTTCCATTGTTGATTGACAACCCTTCTGATATTTTCCCCACATGAGCTAAGTACCTGTCTGCCTGCCATTCAGGTCTGAGGACTGGGGTTGAGGGTGGAGGGGGTGGGGGCATCAGATTTCTCACCCGCACTCCTTTAAGCTGATGTTTTCATCAACTTCTAACATCCTCCCCCTACCTCACTGGCCTCTGACAAACTGCTCGCTATTCTCTCATGTTCCAGTGATGGCTGTGTTCCTCTGCTTTGCCACATGAGTTAATATTGCACTTTATGTTTTACTTTTCATTTTCCAGAAAGTTTGAGGAATCACTCTTTTGTGGATGGTTTCCTTCAGTACTGTAGCAGAATTATTACTTATTTTATAAACAGTCATTTTAACAGGCCTCAGGAAGGAGAGGCAAACATTTGTGCTCCTGAGCTACGTCTTGAACTAAAAGCCTGTCATATTTCATTCTAGGTTTTCTGTTGTTGTTGTTTTAAGATTTTATTGGGGAATCGGGGAAGGGAAACAGACAAGTTGCTGTCGTTTTGTTCTTCAGTCTAGGTGTGAAGGACGTCGCTTCACTGGCCCATGTTGGTATTATCATTGCGCTCTTCCCGGGTGAGGCAGATCGGTCGCCGGCCTCTGGATGGCTGCTTATGGTGGCTCTTGGCAGCTCACACCGGCTGCTGGCCGCTCACAGTAGCTTACCACAGCCCACTGCAGGCTACGCCTTAGCCGGCGACTCACAGCAGCCCCGCTCCAGGTCGAGCTGTTGTTCACCAATCTTAGCTGTAGAGGGCGCAGCATCACTGGCCCTCATGTGGGAACCGAACTGGGGCCCTGCTGCTCAGAGCTGGTGTCCCAAGCAAGCTCTTAACCAACACGCCACTCGGCCGGCCCCATTCTAGGTTTTGCTGAAGCCAAAGAATACTATGGTTTTGGCATTCCTTTTTTTTTTTTTCTATCTGCCTGTAAGCCTATTAAGGAAAAAACAGTTCCTGAATCATTAATATTTTATGTTAACATTATGCTAACCTCTAATATCCACTTGCCTTTTCTAAATGTTTAAGATTATTTATTCTAAAAGTCAATTGTAGAATATTGTCCAGAATCAGTGATGCAGTTATTATGATAAGAACTGTTTTTCCCTAAATGTTTCAATCAACAGCCCACTAGAAATATTGGCAAAATGTACATACAAACAGCTAGTTCACAAAACAGGAAATTTAAAAAATTCTTAAATGTATGAAAATATACTCAACCTTCCTCATAAGAAGAAAAATATAAATATCAAAACTATAATGGAGGCCAGCCAAGTGGCACGTTGGTTCAGAGTTGGCTTGGGACACCAGCTCTGAGCAGCAGGGCCCCGGTTCGGATCCCACATGAGGGCCAGTGACGCTGCACCCTCTACAGCTAAGATGGTGAACAACAGCTCGACCTGGAGCTGGGCTGCCATGAGTCACGGGTGGCGGCATAGGCTGCAGTGGGGCTGGCTGGCAGCGGGTGTGAGCTGCCATGAGCCACCGTGAGCGGCCATCCAATGACCGGCGAGTGACTGCCTCACCCGGGAAGAGCACAATGATAATACCAACATGGGTCAGTGAAGCGACGTCCTCCACAACTAGACTGAAGAACAAAAAGGTCAGCAACTTGTCTGTCCCCCTTCCCCGATTGTCCAATGCTGTTCCCCAATTTAAAAAAAAAAAAAACTATACTGGGACTTTTTTTCTTTTTTAACCTCTCACATTTGCAAAGATCAAAAAGTTTAACACTAGTCATTAAAATTATTGTTATTCTATATGCTGGGTACTCTGCTAAGCACTTTGAATTTTTTTTTTTTAAGTTTTAACACAGTGAGAATGTGTAATCACTGCTACATATTTTGGGCATCAGTCACAAACCCTCTACTGAGGGCAATTTAGCAGTAACTATCACATTTAAAATTATGTACATTTTGACACAGCAGTTGCCTTCCCAGGAAATTATCCTGCAGCCATATTCACACGCATCATAAACATACGAGGACATTTGTTGCAGTGTTTGTATATGTAATAAGGCTGAAATCCACATAAATGCTCATCAATAAGGAACTGGTTAAATTATAATTCACCCATTACAGTAGAGCTCTGTACAGTCATTAAAAAGAATGAGGAAACTGCGTGTACTGGCTGGGAAGAGCACCACGATACAGTAAATTTTGAAAAAAAAACAAACGGGGGCCCGTCGAGTGGCTCAGTTGGTTAAGAGCTCGCTCAAGAGTGTGAGCTCTGAGCAACAGCGGTTTGATGCCCAGCCTGAGCTGAGCTGCTGCTGAGCTGCCAACAGGCAGCAGGATGGCTCAGCTAAAAAAAAAAAAAAACCAAGGTATAGAATAGCATGCTATCATTGGTGCTTTAAAAATACACACACTACTATGTACAACGTCTCCCTAGGAGCTGGGAACAAAAGGCGGTACCACTGGGGAGAAACGGGCCCCCATGAAACAGCGGTAGAAAGGAGATTTGTTTTGCCATTTGTAACCTTTGAATTGTGTACTTGTGCTACACAGAAACGAATGTGTAGATAGACAAAGATGTAAAGTTTAAAGTTTCTAGACATAGGTCTACTCCATCAGGATTATAAATGAAAAACTGTTCTCCCTGATGTAAACCTAGTTTGGGAGCTTCTGCAATTGGAAAAGCTAAGAGGACTTAGGGAGGTCCTGGTCTCCATCACCAACTCCTGTACATCCCATGCCCCATTCTGCTGCTTTTGGGGACTGGGATGTCCATTTGTACCGTGGCTGCTACCCAGCAGTCCCCAGAGCCCTCCTCTGTCCCTGTAGCCCATTTCTGCTTCCTAAGCACTGCGCCCTGCCTGCCAGCCATGGAGCCATGAAGCAGGCAGCACACCAAAAACAAGGGTCTGTGCAGTCCCAGGTCTTAACGAGTTCACAGCAGCCACGTTTTCAGTACAGGATTTTGGCAACACTCTCCTTTCACAGACCTGGCCTGAATCAGGACAGTCCCATTTCCCGGATTTTGCCCAATGGAGATCCTCTGGTAAAACATATCCTATCTTCAAGTCATTGTCTAATCATTTGTTGGTCAAGACTGTGGATTTAGGAATGGTGATCAGGGATTTTCTTTAACTACAGTGAAGATAAAACTACCCTCCCCCACACTACCAGAAGGGAGTTTAGTGGCATTTTTTATGCCTTACCTCAAACAAGTTTAACTTGAAAGTAGAGTCAAACACAGGGGTTTGCCACAGTCCTTAGAAAGGAACACAGCTTCCTGGGCTGAACCTCAGTGAGGCATTTGTTTTCATTTACCTGAGATACAACTTAACCATCATTCTGCTCAGTAGCATCTCACATTGACTCGTATGTGACGATGCCTGAAGGTGGCACATGCTCAGCAGGAGAGACAGGGGCCTGGGAGACTGATGTGACAGGAGAACTGAGTGCTGAGTTGAGTTGCCCTTCCATTCACAGAGACTCTCTCTGGGGGGAATTATAGGTGACCCCATATAAGGATTTTAAGTCTGACTACAGATACTTGGGAAATCCGAATCCAGCTATCCAACTACTGAGGTCTGGGAATTGACAAATATTGGACTGTTGATAGGGACTGTCCAACCTGTTTTTGTTTTTTATTTATAGATTGTGTAACAGTGTGTGGCAGTGTCTTACTGAAACCAGCACGTCACAGCCGCTAATAAAAATGCTATCCCCTTAGTCGGTGATGTCAGGCTTGGTTGGTACAAGAGTGGCATGTGTCTCGCTGCTCTGAAATTCCTACTTGAAAGCTTTCAGGGCCCATAATTGCTGCTAATATCAGGCTGGAGATGGGAGAAGAGGCAGGAGATTACCTGCCGTGGCCAAGTGAAGGTTGTCCTCAGCATCGCCTGCTGCTTCTATGGATACTTTCAACTGTCCCTCACTTACCTCTTTCTCTAGCCCAGCTCTGAGTATCCTGCCCTATCAGCTGGGATTCTTCCAATAAATGTGTATTGAAAGAGGAAGATTGCTTTTTTTTATTATTATTGTTGTTGTTGTTGACTCTTTTAGTTTATGTCGCTGAAGGGGCCTTGTCTTCTTAAAAAAAAGAAAAAGATTCGTTTCTGTTCATGATTTCAGTGAGCCTGTTATTTCATGTCCCTTGTGCGCCTCGCTGACAGTCACTGTTCAGTTCCCAAGAGGCCATGGGGAAGCACTCCATCTCCCCTCACACACTCTGCTCACTCGGGAGACAGGCAGTCTCTGCTGTTTGAGATTCTACATTTCAATAGCTGCTGACAAACACCTCTGGGAAGGGGCGCTTGTGGAATCTTCTCTCCTGTGGTAGGAATTAACATGGCTGAGTTTCCGTAGCATCTTTAAGTAAACAAAAACCTAAACTTGAATTGGCCTGTAGGTGAACTTCACTTCCTCTTTGAGACACTGCAGTATTAATCTCACATCAGTCGACACATATAAATGACCTCTGTGAGCAAAATGCTGAGCTGAGTGCGGTGGGGGAAAAAAAAAACCCAGAAGTTCCCCGCTTTTAAGGAATTTAGTGTAGTAGTTGGATAATTGAACCATGTGGGAGAAAAAGTTAACAGTACAAAGAGTTAATGGATGAGGGGCCTACTGCATTACAAAGCCAGCAGTGGAAGACCTGAGACTCCTGGGTTGGAAGGCTCTAAGGAGCATATGGCCCCCTCCCCTGAGGGGGGGGCCTTCAAGGAGAGAACCAGTGCTGGAGTCCAAGGGCAAGGTTAAGGAAAAGTGGGGTAGAGACCATCTAGAAAGAAGCCCTTTTAACTTGAGCAGACCTGTACTGTCATTAAGAGACATTGCTTGGGTGGCTTGATACAGAGGTGTGCACTGTATCTTTCAGTGCTAAGGGGGGGCCTGAATCAGGAGCACCATGCATGGTGCGTGGGTGAAGGCACTTAGCGCCCTGCACTGCACAAAAGCACCTGACCAGCAAGGGACGTGGGCAAGGAGGGGCTGAAGTGCCGTTTGAGCTTTTCTTCCTTGCATCTTGGTGCTAGGTTGTTTCTGCCCAAAGCAGGGGGCACCTTCTCTCTGCCAGGCCATGTATCAGTGGGGCTACATCCACACAGGGAGCACCTCTGTCTGAGTGCTTCCTAGCAGGAGTGGCTGTTTTTAAGCACGCAGGGTGCTTACAGGACCGTGAGGGCTCTGCCTCTAAGCCTGACGCTGACCCTGCCTAAAATGCAGTAAATATTTGAATGAATGCTGAGATGGATTACTGGAGTTCCACACGCACTTAATCTCCCTACTTCAAGAGGGACTCGCAGTGGTTTTCTGCCTGATGCTTTTGAAGAACAGGAGTGATGTGTGTGTCTTGGGGGGGTAGAGGGGAAAGGCAGAGATATGCTCGAAGGCTCCTTAACAGTTCTAAAATTCTTTGAGTCCATAAATTCAACTTGATGCTAAATTTAAATAAAATCCTCTCTTTGAAACCAAAGCTGTGCTTTCCTATTGATATTTCAAAGCTTTTCATGTACCTTTTGTCACATAATGCCATTTGGCTATGGACTGATGTACATGGTTATGGTTGTTGTACATAAGTGCTCTGAGTACTTTGAGAAGAACTGATGAAGGTGGAGGGTTGGGCCTCTGTCCTCAGATATTTACCTACTTAGGAAACGACAAATGCTCAGTACAGAATGAGAGCATCAGCCATCAGTCGGGATCATTAATGGATACCGTCTCAGAGAGACTGGTCTTGATTTGAGTACCACAGTCAGACTCCTAGTGTGGACTGAAAAGTGGGACGTTCGCCACCACAAAGCTCAAACCAGTAACATTTGCTGCCTGTGCGGTGAACTTGGAGGGGAAGATATCAAAGGGGTGGTAAGTTAGGATGAAAATTAGCTAAGCTGTCATAGCAGCGCTCTGTTAACGTGTCTTCCTGTATGCTCCGCCACCGTGCAGTTCTCACATTCTCAGCAGTGTGTTTTGTGGCTTTGCAGACTGACGGAGGAGGGTCTGATCCATGTATAACAGCTGGATTCTCCTTACCTCCTTCCTTTTCTCTCTGTCTTCCCACATTGGAAATGGCTTCCTCTGGGCCTGAGGCTGAGGGAGCGCCCTCCTGTGCCCATCACACTGGTCGACCTCCATGCATCGTGGTTCCGTGTTAGACCCTCTTGACTTACTTTCTCTTCTCTTCCCTCTTTACCAAGTCAGATCTAGTTTTCCAAAAGCCTATTGATCATGATTCTATACCAGCACTATCCTAGACCCTGTGGTGAATATAAAAATCAGTAAGATTTCCATCCCCACACTGAAGAGCTAATAAGGGGGCTAAATGGATAGATAGGTAGGTGATTGGGGGGATGGAGGGATGCATGGGGAGTGGAGGGGGCGGCGGAGAGAGAAAACACATGTACACAAAGGCCTCACAGAAGACAGACCTGACTTTGAATCCCAACTCAGACAGATGCTAGTTCTGCAGACTTGGGCACGGTACTTAGTATTGAGTGCCTCAGATTCCTCGTCTGTAAACTGGGGGTAATAATTCCTCCCTAGCCTGGGTGGTTGTACAGAGAGACAATACCTTGCATAGAAAGGTGCTTGGTTAAAATAACAGCAACCCAAAGTGGGACCCACAGTAACTACAACAAAAGGCGATAACTGACATAAGAGAAGTACAAACAGAGGGCGGTGGGGGTTCCCAGCAGGAAGGCTCACACCTGGCTGAAAGCACCCAGTGAGTGTGCGCAGAGGCCCTCCCAGCCTCCAGGTGATCTGCAACTCCAGTGGCGAGGCAGGGCTGAGCAGAGCCCACAGGGAGCAGACCTGGGAGCGAGCAAGTCCCCACAAATCGGATGTGTACCAGCCGAAGCCAGCCGAGGGGGGTTAGAATGGAGTCTCAGGAAGGGCACAGCTGTCCAAGTTGACCTCATCCTGTTGGTGGGGACTGAGGGATCTTGCCACTCTCCACAAGGCGACGTGACTTCATTGTTTTTCTGTCCACCCACCTCTGGATGGCTAAGGTGAAGCGTTTTTCTCTCTTCTCCAGCTCAGAGGCTGAGAATGGCGTGGAGGAGAAGAAGAAGGTGTGCAGGTCACCGACAGCCCAGTCCCCCACCCCGTCCAGCGAGGCCGAGTCCCCAGACCAGAAGAAACTCATCTGCCTCCGGTGAGTCCTCACATAGCCTCTCTCTGTTCTTTTTTGCCTTTTGGTGGAGGAGAGGTTCCTGGGAGGAGCTGTTGTGTCTAGTTTTATGATGGTTGTTAAAAGAGTGAGGATCTGCTATAGGCAAATGACACCCCTGAGAAAGAAGTGGTGTGTTTTTCCTGGCGCTTGCATTCCTCATTCATCTCTTCCTAGTAGCATCTTTTTCTCCTTCCGGCCTCTGACTTCTGCAGCATGTCTGCTCCTTTCGTGAAGCACTGATTTTGCTAACTGATAGAGCCAGGTGGCCTGATTTCCAGCTTAGATGTATAAAGCACCTGGGACTGCTGGCCAGGTTCCTCACGAGGCCCGCCCAGGTTGGAATGTCTGCTCTGCCTCTGGGTGTGCACACCTGCTGTCTCACTTTCCTGGCTGCCACAAAAAAGAGCGGAGGGGAACCCCGTCTGGGCTCCCCGGCAGGGTGTGCATGTCTGGAGAGAGGAGCACCCATCTCTTGGGGCTGGTGGTGTGACCATGGTGTGGTTGTGGGACTGTGGGGAGACAGGCAGTTTTGAGATGTAAAGCTGTGGACCCCATCCCTCTCAGAAGCACCAATTATGTGCTTTCTTTCACACGGAAGGAAGAAGGCGCTTCAGGGTGGCTTTTTAGCCCTTGAAAGAGAGTGGTTAGGCCAGTGGTCAGGTCCGAGTCATAGGGCCATCATCTGTAAGAGCGGAGGAATGGTCGCTCTCTACCCTGCTGTGAGAACTGTCAGAATTGCTATCTTCTGCGTCTTCCCGCCTCTGCTAAAGGATGATCAAATAACTCCTGCTTTCCCTCCCCTCCTGACTGCCCAGCCCACAGCTTCTCTCCAAATCTATGCTTCGTGCAGGATCAAGCGTGAGTCTTCACTCGTCCCTCAGATTTTTCTCGCTCCCAGCTATCTCTTCACCTTTTCTGCATGCCTGTTTTGACATCTCACTTTTTTAACCATGTTTTTCTATGCCTGTTTCCCGTCAGAGCATCCTGTGTCACTCACCAGCTCAGGCCCTCTGCAAAGGCACAAAGCATGTTGTTTCTTGTATCTTTCACCACTACTGAGTGGCTACAGCAGGCACTTTTAAAACACTGTTGGTTTTACTCCAACTTCCCCACTCATCATCAGGGCATGCTCGTTAAACTTTATAGGGCCGTGTGATCCATGTTGTTTCAAAGAGCTCGGCACTTGGTGTAATGCTCTGCTGTCGCTGTCTGGAAATTCTTAATTTTTGAATAAGGGGCCCCGTATTTTCATGTTGCACTGGTTTCTGGTCCTGCTCATAGTCACTTGTGGGACGTGAGGATAACACAGAAGACCCAAAGAAATCAATACTCTGAAAATACGCACCCCTCCCTGCCAACCACCTCGGCCAGTGCTGGGAAGATAAGGCCAGTAAGGCCCTTCTGCTTGTGCTCTCGAAGTTATCAAGAGTCAGATGCCCTACTTGTCACATTTGCTTCCAGTCTGTAGATCTTCAAATGGTCCGATCATTACCTTGACAATTCCATTAACATTTATTAATTTAAATCAGTAGAATTGATAAATTCAAATTAGTAGAGAGTGCAAATAATAGGTCATTTGACATTTGAAAGAAATCATTTTCTTTTCAAGTAGAGTACAAATGTTTACTAATAATTACAAAAAAAAAGTAATTCCTAGAATTCTAAAGAAATTTATATGTGTGAATAGGTTCAGTGGCCAGTACCTGAATCCAAATCAACGTACCTTGAATTTCTGAGCGGTATTTTACCTGTGGTTTGAGCATCACAGATTCCAACTGTTGGGGCTAGAAGGGGCCTAGGACATCATATAGTGCATCTTTTCGCAGCTGAGAAAATCAGCACCTAATGTCCCTCTAACTTCAGTCATTTCTGCCCCTCCGACACACCCATATACCACCCAAATTGCTTAAGATTCTTATTAAATCAGCTATGAACCAAAAAGAATTTTTAACTGAGCCTCCTTCTAAGGATTCATATTGTGAAATCATGGATTTCTTGTGCCATTTTCCCCTAGTAAACAGCAACAAAAAAGTCTACATAGTCATATCATAAAAGTTGTTCATATATATACTTCTAAAAATCATACATGCATTCTACTGTGAAATGACTCTGTTGAGCTGTAGGGTTGAAGATACGACCATATATGCAAATTTACAAGTCTACTAAAATGGGGAGCCAGGACTAGAATCACCTTAGAAAGGAATCCTGGGGCCCTGACCTCTGCTCTTGAGAGAACAAAGAAAGACTGACTTCCAAACAGGTCCTCTTTGATCCTGATTTCACTTCTACTATTTTCTCACTCTGGGAGGTTTGGTCTCACTTTTCCTCATACGTAACGCCTGCTCATCCTTTTGGGCCCCATGTATGAAACCCACATTACTCATTGGTTTCCTCTTCTCTCTCCTCCTGTGAGACTTATTGTCTTATACCGCGTCCTAACGCCTATGATATGATACGATATGATATCATATGTATTGTTTTGGTGCTAAATCATGTACTGCCTTTCTAAGAAATTTTGTTTTTAATTTATTTTCATTTTTTTATTGAAGTACAATTGATATCAATTGATATATATATATATATATATATATATATATATATATATATAACATTAGATTAGTTCCAGGTGTGCTACCTAATGATTCAATATGTGTCTGCATTGAGAAATGCTCACCACAGTAAGTCTAGTTAACATCCACCCCCATATTAGCTACAAAAACTTTTTTTCTTGTGATAAGCCTTCAAAAGATGTTTGATGTACACAGGTTCCTTAAGGATAAAGAGTGTCTTGTGTGTCCCAAGGCATGTAACACAATGCCCTGCTCAGTCAACACTAGCTAAATATTAATAGAATTCTGAAATAAACATATTCTTTGATTGAACAATAGCTGCAATTTTGTTTAATAATTGGCCTGCTGTCTTTATACTGATTAAAATACTTTTGAAATGATCTAATTATTTTCATGAGATTGTTATTTTTTTCCCTTCTGTAAGGGACCATGTCTGTAGTTTGAGATGACAGCCTGCAGAAGTCACCCCTGTCTCCTACAGCATGTGCTATGTAAATGCCCTTAGAGGGTTATGAGAGATGATTGACGTCTAGAAGAGCAAAACGAATGTGCCCGATTTCCTTGTGAGATGTATAAGAGTCCAGATTTATTACAATGAAATTAACGAGTAGCATAAAAAATTCATTCTGTTAGACTCCCCGGATTTTCTTTCCTCAGGTCAAAATCCAGTTTTGATGGTGTCTCTTTAGCAAGTGATAAGAACGACTGTAAAACAGAAAGCAAAAATGACTCTAAGACTGAAAGGAAAAAATCTTCGTCTTCCAGCCAGGTAATTTGGGGATGAGATGTATATTGTCTCAGAGGGTAACAGGAGCATTAAACCAATGGGAAAAAGGGAGCCAAGAAGGCAGCTTCCTGCTGGTCAGGACTAACATAGGCATAGGTTGTAGACAATCTAGGAAAAGAACAGGCTGAAGTTCCTCCAGTCGATTTTTCATCAATATTGTATTTCACAACTGACCTTTTCAACACATATCGAGTGGTAGTGAGCTCCATGCTGTGACCCCTAACTCTGACAAGTGCCTAGGAGGGATGAGCGCAAAGTCACGTGATTGTCTAGTAATTAGCCACTCCCAGGAGAACTGTGACATCCTTGCACTAATATGAAAGGATCCAATAAGGCGCCTGAGTGAATAGAAGGCCACCCAACTTCACACAGAAGGTAAACCTGTGAACAGGGTCATAATTCTTCCGAAATAATTTTGCTTCTGCTCTAAAATACACCCAGATCGGTAACAAAGCCCAGTTCTGCGTCATAGCGTGTGACATGCTTACTGGGCCAACAGTTTGGGGGTTTTTTGACACTTCTCTAAATACTTGAATATGTGTCTCCTAAGAACTATTACAAAACACTGTTGGCACACCCAAGAAATTTCAGTAAACAGTAAATATACAAATAGATTATTAATATAAAATCCATTTTCAGATTTTCACCTTTATCCCAGTAGTGAAAGTCCTTTATAAAGGTTATTTGTTTCCCCCTAACATCCAATCTAGAGCCAGGGGTTGCATTTATTGGCCATATTGCTTTTAATTTCAATCAGTCCTGCTACCTTTTTTTTTTTTTTTTAAACCTCTTATTACATTGACATTTTTTAAGAGACCGTGGCCTGGGATATTTTTAAATCAATTGTGCAACCAGTGCTCATGGTAACCACTAACAAAATCTTAGCAAAAGCCCCCATAGAACACCTAGCTTTAATCAAGGTGGCTTTCTGCATGCAAAGTGTACTCCTCGGAAGCACCGTGAGGTAACCTACTTTATAGGTTTATCTGTAAAATCGCCAACTTCAGGGGACCATCTATCATCTGTCTGAAGCTCTTTATGGCAATAGTAGGGCCATTTTTGCTGTTCAGACCATACCCAGTTTGGATAATAAAATATTGAGTAGGCTCTTGTGGTATCTCTCTATTCTGCTCATGAGACTATTTCAGGAAAAGCATCCTGTCAGGCAGAGTGGGCCTGTGGTAGGAGGACCTAGCTCTACCTGTTAGTAGCTTTGTGTTAACCCACCCAGGATCCCTGAGGTTCAGTGTCCTGACCCATGGACGTCAGTTCCTAGGTTATCGTGGGGGTAGTGTTTGTGAAAGCATTTTACAAACTGTGAAGTACGGTCTGTACATTGTTGTTGTCAGACTGTAGAGACACATGCCTTGAAAATGAAGTGATTTGCCGCATTTCAGACTCAGATGTTCTGTCACCCTGGAGAGAAGTCCTGCTTGTCTTGACCGACATCTCCCCCGACCCTGGCTAAGGAAATGCCTTCACAAAACAATAATAGTGTTAGTAATGATACCAGGTAGCAGGTCCTTTAGCTGTATGTCCCATGTAAGCCTTATGGCATCACACTCGGGTAGGTGCTGTTTTTGCCTCTGGCACAGAAGATGACACTGATGTCCAGGGAGGTTAAGGGACTAGGCCACAATCACGTCCCAAAGAGGAAGGATGGCTGAGACTTAAACTCAGGTTTATCTGATTACAAAGGTCTGAACCACCATCGTGAGAGTGCTCACCTGTATCTCTAGTGCCCTGGGATGCTTACCTGCCCTGGTAGTCCTTCTTAGAATGTCATCTCATTTCTTATTGGAACACCCTTATCTCACTGCCTCAGCAGAAGGCTGACCATCACGTGTGTCGTGACTGCAGATGTACATCCAACCAGGTCACTAATCTTATTAGAAAATGAAACCTTTGTGCCCTGCCTTCCACCGTTTTTCACAGAAGGGTTGGTTGTGTTGGAGACTGTAAGATTAGAGAGAGGGAATTCCTGAAGATACTGTACTAAGTGAGGGAAAGTGTGTGATGTGATTTAAATTGAAGTTAAAATTTGTGACGTTTCACAAAAAAGAACAACCTGAGAGTGGTGACGTCTGTGTTTTGTTTTCACTGCAGTACAAGGCAAATATGCACTTCCACAAGCTATTTATTGATGTCCCAACTGAGGAACCCCTGAGGCAAAGTAAGTTCTGACCTATTTGACGTTTTAAGCTACATATTTGAAAAGGTGCTTATTGGTTTGGCGGGGAGGAAGAGGGCAGATCCAGGGACTAATTCACCAAGCGGGATTGGTTTCTAAAAGTCATGACATCACAATAATGCCAGCTTCAATCAGCTCTCACCAAATACCTTGAAAGATAACAGAGTAGAATAGGAACGTGAATCTCTCTATATGATATGGATTCAAGCCAAGATGATTCTAGAATGATAGCCTCACCTTCCACATTCACTGCTAAGGTGCATTGTTTGGACTGTCCTGAGATTTAGGATCACAAGCCTGGAGCAAGAGAGGCCACTAAAAGAAGGCTAAAAGGAAACACAGATGTAGGTGGGCAGACCTGTGTTGACAGCTGCACAAGGCAGAGTGAGATGATGTCACATAAACAGGTTGCCAGCACGCCACTTAAGCACCTGCTGTGCTCCGCGGTGGTTGATCAGGGGCCCAGGGTTTCATTCTAGCCTCTCTTCATAAACACTGTGAAGGCAGGATGCTGGATTCCAGCCATAACCTCCAATCAGGAAGGTGTGGGTTACATGCCCTTCTCACAGTTAACCCATCTATGTCAAAAGAAGTTATTAGTGACAATCCTAGGGAAGTAGGCTGGGGCAGGAGTGCTGACATTAGCAGGAGAGTGACTCAGCTTCCTAAATAGAAGAGATTTTTGAAACACCACTCTTGAACTTTCATTTGCAATGACAGACTTAACTTTCCATTTTGATTTTGATACTAAAGTTTGTTAAGACTTTGAATGGAAAAAAAAAACAAACTCTTGCCTCCATACTTTCATTCCACGAAAGATGACAGAAAAAGAGTGAGGGATCTTTTGAGTATTGGAGTGTATTAGCTCTGCCCATCCCTGAGTCACCAACAGACATATATACAGAATTTTCATTTTAAATGTAAATTCTAAATGATGTTATACCTGCATGTATTTTCCCAGGTTTTACCTGTGCTCTACAAAAAGAGATATTATACCAGGGGAAGCTCTTTGTATCAGAAAACTGGATTTGTTTTCATTCCAAAGTCTTTGGAAAAGACACTAAGGTTGGTATAATTTTTTAAAAAGACAGGTAGCCCTGCACTTTGTTATATATTGTGAATATTGTGTTTTATTTTTTTTAAGATTTTATTGGGAAATTGGCGGAGGGGAACAGCGTTGGGGAATTGGGGGAAAGGGCACATACAAGTTGCTGTCATTTTGTTCTTCAGTCTAGTTGTGGAGGACATCGCTTCACTGGCCCATGTTGGTATTATCATTGCGCTCTTCCCGGGTGAGGCAGTTGCTTGCCGGCCATTGGACGGTGACTCACGGCAGCTCACGAAAGCTCATGCCAGCTGCTGGCCAGCCCCAGTGCAGTCTACACCATTGCCGGTGACTCACGGCAGCCCAGCTCCAGGTCGAGCTGTTGTTCAGCATCTTAGCTGTAGAGGGCAGGGTCACTGGCCCTCATGTGGGATCCGAACCAGGGTCCTGCTGCTCAGAGCTGGTGTCCCAAGTCAACTCTTAACCAACGCGCCGGCTCCATGAATATTGTTTTAAATGTAGCAATATTTATAAATATTTGTATTATTATTATACCCTTATAGCAAATTTCCTTTACCGTAGTTCTAAATATTACAGGTTGTAAATGCCTCTAGGTGACTCTAAGGTCCCTTTCTCCTTAAACACCATCTTAGCCATTTCCTTATCTCTCTCCTACAACCCTGCACTAAATCCTTTTTACCCATATGTCACCGGACAACTTTCCAAGTTGTTCATATGAAAAATGTGCAATAATTAGTTTCAAAGACATCCACTAAGCCTACAACAATTTTTTTAAGAAATATTGATGTTTTTACTGTGTTCAGACCAGTTACCACCAGAAACATTGAGAAAAACAGGCCTATAAATAAGCTACTTGTTAGAGCTCACTCCGTATCATCACCAGCACAAAATGAGCAGGAATTGGAGCATTTAAAGTCGGGTTGAGTCACATACCCACAACCCTCAGGACACTGATTAACATCTTTTCATTCTCATTAAATACCGATCTGGGGGAGCAGGGACTCTTAACACCCTGAGCCATTAAGGAGAATAAATAACCTGAAGGAATTGGCCATTTTCCCAAGGAACCGCCTTCTAAAACAAGGACCTTGGGACTATGGCATAAACAGGGAAAAGATAATCCCATCCCACTGACATTCTTTTCCCTTGAGCTGTGCTGTCACGTCACAGTTCACTCAGGCCACCAGAATTCGGAATCGGAGAGACACCTTCTTGGGTTTGCATGACCTCCGTGAGTTTTCAAGCATTCTGATTCATGATCATGAGTAAGCAGCTTTTATATTCATGAAGCAGCTGATTAAAAATTCTTTTTGTTTTCAGTGGTATGTTTTATTTAACTATTCTCCCTAAAGCCACTGGCAATCTTACAAAGATCACTTAACAAATAAAATGGAAATTCTTTATTTTGTTGGTGTTGAGTCAGCAGACTAGCATACTGTCTTTAAGTCAAACATATTATTTTTATATTGTTCCTTTACTAGATAGAGTTAAGTATTTAAACATATTTTGAGTCACAGTATTATCTGTAAAATGAAAAGCAACATTAAGCAGTATTCCACCATATTTCCAGAGTTCTGAGTTATACGAGTAAGAACTTGGTCATGGAGTGGAAAAGGGGATTGGGAGGTACTGAGCTCCAGTTCAGTGGGATAAAGATAATTCTCAGGAATTCAGACACAGCCAGCACCCCTGACCAAAGCCACAGTGTTTGAAAACATTGGTGAACAAAGAATTATTCTTTGGTAAGGAGTGGGGGGGATTCACAAAGCTAAAAGGTACACTTTCAAGCTGATATGATTCTTGCAATGGTTTCAAAATCCTACTTCTACCTGAGAGAG
Source organism: Hipposideros armiger (assembly GCF_001890085.2). Lineage (NCBI taxonomy): Eukaryota > Metazoa > Chordata > Mammalia > Chiroptera > Hipposideridae > Hipposideros > Hipposideros armiger. Next base: position 4,279,145 of record NW_017731371.1, read on the forward strand.
AACTGACCAAAACAAGGTAATAGGAATGACCCTGGTTTTTTTTACAGACATAACACACTGGGATTCCTTTTGCTCTATTTAATCTAAGAGATAAGAGATTGAAAAATTAGCAACAGTGGGAACATAAGAACCACGATAGTGACTTGTACATTTCTTCCCCTCTAAGGATGGTGTCAAGGGGATTGGGGCTTCAGCTCTGTGGCAGAATTTCCTCATTGCCAGCAGACCTTGGTCCAACATGATCCAATACAAACTAAAGGCAGCCAAACAATTTTCTCTAGGAAGGGGAATTTCTAAGCACCCTGTCCTGGAAAAATAGTAATAAAAGGTAGCCTTCATTTAATCAGGACCTTTTGGCCACCCTGTTGGTGTTTTCAGATGCTAGTAAAATTAAATGTATCACTTTCCATTTAGGCTCAAACTGAAAGGTGACTTCTGCTTTATTTCTCAGATGTTATCTAGTTATCATTTGATACTCATGAAGCAATTGATTGAAAACTCCTTCTTAAGGGTGTTCCATGCCTTAGATTATGAAGAAAATCCAAATTTATAGCCCCTTATCACTGTGTATATCTGTTGCTGCTCAGAAACAAAAGTAGACTCATTTTTATATCATCTGTCTTGGTAGATCTTAAATTCTATTTCTTTCCAAAGCTATCCCTACTTATAACTTCTGAATCATCTCCCACACTTCAAAATTTCTGTGTGTAGCCCTTCATTCTTTCATAGTCTCCCTTTCTGGAACTTTGAGGAGCTGTAGAATAATTCCATCACATAAACCTAAATGTGAATGCAAATATTCAAAATTTAAAGCTCATTTTTCTTCCTTCAAGCTAGCAGTACTAACATAAGGCTACTCTACTGGCCATACTCTTTCAAAATATATGCTATATTTTTACCAAATGTGTGCTCAAGTAAGTGTGTGTTCCTATGGAGGGATTCGGGTCACTTTTATCATGGCTGTGTGTGGCCCTGTTTTCAGAGCTCAAAGTGATGTGATCCATTGCTCTTTAAGACCAAACCTAGTAGAAGAGATGTCTAAAAGTATCAAGAACATCTGCTATTCTTGTGCATCTGATATATGCTTGTAGTACATTGTATGAAAAAGAAACCACATTTTAGATCAGATTGGTTCAAATTCCACCTTTGTAACTTATTATATGTATGACCTTAAGCACATCAAATACCACTCTAAACAAATTTCCTTATCTCTTCCTCGGCTTTACAGGATTGTCATAATTAAATGACGTTCTCATCTGGTAAATAGGTATTAATAATGGTAGCTGCTATAGTTGTCCTTGTTATTCTTTCTTGTTTGAACCAGTAAAGAGCTTCGAGTTCTTTTATCTCACCCATCCTCTTTATATGAGACAAATAAGGAAATGAATGACCCTGTTATTGAGTGCTGGGCATTTTCCATATGTTATCTCATTAATTCACAGAAAATCCTGGGCAGTAGGAAAGACTATCTCCACTTTACAAATCAGGAAACGGAGGTCTAGAAAGTCTAGCTGAGAAGGTTGAGTAGGTCATATAGACAGTAGTAGAACTGAGCTGAGAATTCACATCCCAGACTTTCTGTACAATTACAGTTCTATGACACCAGTGCTTTTCAGCGTTTTCCCACCCTACGACAGAAGAGAGTGGAGTATGTGGAGATTAGCCCAAAGCATGTAACTTCTCTAGAGCTTTGGGCTTATCTTCAAAATGAGTGTAAATTTTCCAGTTCTGTTTCCACCACTCTCTTCAGTTGAATTGACGATCTAGATTTATCCTCTGGCCTTGTAAACACCAGCTTAAGGAGCTCAGTGACACACCCATGCTGCTCTTCTTAGATTCACTTATCTTCATGGATCCTGGAGATCCTGC
>NW_017731371.1:4281775-4283499 GCF_001890085.2 Hipposideros armiger
AAAGCCATCTCAGATACTTGAAAGTTGTGCTTGCTGTGCAAGTGCAGCTCTGGGACCACTTCCTAGCCCCTCTTTGCTTCCAGGTTGCCCTAACTATCCCTCATAGTTCTATACAGAAAATTGTAGGCTGTTGTTGATTGTTAGGCTACCTCAGACATGTACAACCAGAAATATATGCACTGAGAGTGGTGTTTATTTCGGTTTGGAAGAGAGAGGGAGTAGAATATTTTGGTTACTCATATTTCACGTTAACTTCTAATATTTTACCTCCTATTTCTATGAAAGCATAAAAGCTACGTTCCATTTCTAACCATAGTGGATAGCTTGATGAGGGAAAGAGGAAGAAGGAAAAATTTTTAAAAGCTGTATACGAGGTGTGATCAAACAATATGGTGAATGTTTAAATTTTTAAAAATTTATTACAGTAAAAGACACATTGCATTAATCCTCCTCAAAATAGCCCCCCTTGCTTGAAACACACTGATCCCATCGTTCCTGCCACTTTCTGAAGCATTTCTGGAAGTCCTCTTTCGTGTCTTCAGTTGTGTTGTCGTGGCTGCCTCGATGTCCTAAATCATTTTGACTTTGGGGAAGAGCCAGAAGTCACATGGTGCCAGACCCGGTGAATAAAGTGGATGAGTACACACCATAATGCTTTTATTGGACAAAAATTGCCATACCAGAAGCGATGTGTGACACGGAGCATTGTCATGATGGAGGATGATTTCCAGCTCACTTTAAAACACACCTTCTCTGAACCGTAGCTCACACTCGACTGACTGCACCAAACAAGTTGAAACTTGTCACACACTGTTACTAAGGTTCAACACTCTGCTTCCCNCACGTTTTGTTTTCCACCCGACAGGTCAGTCAGAGACCATTGGAATCTTACACAAAGTAAAGTCTCAGAAATGTCCAACTCTCCACCAAATTCTTATATTCTACGCAATTATGTAAGTAAATGAATTTACTATAAGTGACTTAAAGTGATTCAGTTCTCTATAGGAATAACCTCTTCATGTTGCCAAGAGCCATTATTAATCTCCGTTGGCTCTAATGTGACCCAAATCTTTTCTTCGACTATTTTTGTCTCCTACTTCAACCTTTTTTTTTCCTTAGGCTTAGGTCATATTTTCATATTCTTCCCCTTCTCATTTAAATAGTAAGAAGGGAGGAAGGAAAAGCAAAATGATTGTGCCAACCCCAGCAGAGGACTAAGTTCTAAGTGGCTAACTACTCAGTTGGGAAATTGTTCTGTGAGTTATGAAGCATCTTGGTCCTTATTGTTGATTTTTCCAACCATCCCATAGTCTCTGGAATGAGGCCAAAACAACTTTCAAATGTCATCCCCTTTATTGGAAACTTAGGCATTGACTTTTTTAACTTCCCCCTCAGCTTCCAGCCTGTAACCAGTTGTTCTTCTGAAAATAGACTGACCCAGCTCTAGGCTGGTCCTCACGACCAAGGAGGATGTGCCCAGTTTGGTTTCCAGTTAAAGCAGGGAATTTGTGAGTCACCAGAGAGCCAAACTGGGCACTCGCTGACTGGGCCTTTCTGGTGAGGGAGACAGCACCCTGTGAAAAAAGAGCACCGATTTGCTAATCCTCCTTGGACATGGCCTTGAGAAATCCCATTAGAATTCTGCATAAATTGAGGCACTTGGGCTAAAGGATTTTCAATCCCCTTCCAGTTTTGTGACAAGCATCAACCTATTGAAAAAAAAA
>NW_017731371.1:4283929-4287412 GCF_001890085.2 Hipposideros armiger
CCATAACTCTTTACATTAGCTCATTTACAAAATTCTTGAGCACTAGAAAAATCCACCTGACTAGTAATTAGTGGAATGTACCTGTGAAGATTTCCCATCACAGTAATTTTTGCATGCCTGACCTAATTAAACCTATTCAGACATAGACCTCTTTCCTTTAAACCCATGTACAGGAGGGTTTTGACACACGGCTTAGTAAAATAAATTATTTCATGTTAGAAAACATACCTTCAGCCCAACTTTTGAAAGCAGAGATAGTCCTTTACAGAGTATTTACCATATGTTAGATAATCTATTAGAATGGATACATCTATGCACAAACAGAATTTTCTCTCACCCTGTCTTCACCATAACTTTATAAGATAACTCTTATTCCCATTGTATGGATGAGATAACTGAAACTCAGAGAAATAATTAGCCTGATGTCTTTGAGTCTGTAATAGAATCGGGATTCAAACGCAGGTCTATATGACTACCAGTGGCTGCTTGGCTGTGAGACACAGCCTTGAATGGGGTCTCACTGTTTTTCAGTGTGTTTCAGACTCACCTGGAGGGCTTGTTAAAACAGGTCACAGGGCCCATCCCCAGTGTCTCTGAGGCAGTAGAACCCAGGTTGAGCCTGAGAATCTGCATGTCTGTCAAGTTCCCAGGTGATGTTGATGAGGCCAGCCTGGAGTCTACACTTCAAGAACTGTTATGCTGTATCATCCTGGGGCCTTCCTTTATGGCTCTAACAATTACCTAAAAGTCTTATTTTGTGGCTTACAAGTATGCTGGCATACAGGTTATTTTTGAACCATAAATACACATTTGAACCAGCAATAGAGAAGCCTAAAGAACGGTTTGGAATAGATTCATACCTTGCCCTGACTCTCTCCCGTCTTATTCAAAATGTTAATGCACTTAGAGCTAGGAAGTGCCTCTGGATTATTGCAGACTGTTCAGTTGACTATCGTATAAGGGTTGGTTCTTTTAGGAAAATGTGTCTCATGTCCTGTTACTTAATTAGCTTGGTCATGATGAGAGGGAAATTCCACTAACAAAGGCAAATGAAATATTTATTCTACTGTTTAAGTAATCAACTCAGGAAGAGGTACCATCTGCAAAATATCATTGAAAGGAAAAATCACAAAGGTCACATATGACATCAGGTCAGAGAACACACATGATGGGAAAGTCTGTTAATGAAGTACTTTTACAGGACCTGCGTTTCCCCAATATCTTATTTCATCCAGGGTAATCCAGCCGCTAAATCCACACTCATAATCTGATTGTTTCGTTGTTACAGAGCCATCCCTTTGAATCCATACTTTGTACCAGCTTTGTGAGAACATTACCAGCCTGTAGATCATCAGAATTTCATGTTGATAAATCAGTATTCTGGGTCTCAGATCCCTCATCTAGAAACTAAAAGATTTCGATTCAGTGTCCTTTTTGGGATCTAAGATTTTCATAGTATGGGTCAATGACAAAGAAAAAACTGTTTCAGTACTAGTAAATGAAAACCATCTCATTGCTGTCTTAATATTTGGATAGTCATTAATAATTTACCACGTGCCTATATCTCAAAAATGGATCACGTGTAAAGTAAGTTGGACCAGTCATTGACATCTAAAACCTTACCGGCCACAAAGAAATCACAACCAAGAAATACAGAGAAGACACAGACCGTGGTTCTTAACCTTAAGATGAAGATCTGATAAACAGCTTTAGACCACCGCTCCTGGAAAATGTATATACATCTCTAAATTTCCTACAGTTTTAGCTGGTATAGGACCCCCAGTGGACCCCAGTAAGGCCTATGCCATAAATAGTCTAATGGTAAATAATGAATGCACCTGTTAGATTATAAAGCAATGGCAAATTACATTTGCATGGCGAGTCTCAAAAAAGAACTACAAAAGTCTCACACTTCAGCAGAAACTCAATGAAAGACACTCCTAAACATTCTGAAAGTTCTAGCATAAATGGTTCCTGCTCCCATAAAATATAAGTAGATGAGAAGAGCAATAATTCTTGTAGTGAGGGTAGAGGGATATGACAGTTTAATAAAAAGGGTCTCAGAAACCAAGTGCGTGAGAATAATTGTCTGATTTTTGTTTGGAAGTTGAAGCACAACACAGGCCCTTACACAAACATAGCTTAAGAGATTTGCTGCTGAGCTGTTCAGAATTAGTCCCCAAACATCTAGTCTGGAGTCGNACTGTGACAAGCTCAGCCTACTTGCACCCTGCCAGGACATTTTAATGACACCTCTTGTCTCTGTAGCTCTTAAGCACTTTGAGGGAATGAGTGGGGTACAAAGTAAAACATCCCTGCTTTTTCCTTACTCCTCACTCCTCTGTCATCTTCTGTAATTTAAATGTAATGTCATTGACCCTGTTTTGATTTAGTTGAGGAAAGAAAAAAGCTAAAACTTTCAGGGTCTCATTTGTTAAAGCCATTTTCCCTTTTGTATTTCCAATACCTTTTTTAAAAACTATAATCAAAGAATACCTTTCTCTGTGTCTATATAGACAAACACGCATCTAGAACTTTCTACCTTTTTCTTTTATACATATCTATTTCAGTCACTTGTTCTCATTACAACATGCTATAACTGAGACTTCTGCAGCTTTACCCTGGGAGCTTTTCAATCATCAGCATTCCAGTTGTTTTTGTTGTTTTTTTCTAGACATTTGTTGTTTCAAACAAGTTGGTCACTCTTTGTTGATAGAATTCTAACTGCCCAGAAAAATCTCAGTTTCAGTAACCAGAGGCTCAGTGATTTGTTGAGAAAATCCCAGTAGTGTGGCGTAATCTTTCCTCCTTTTCCATATTTTATAGATCAGGCCTAAGTGAAAAGGCTGGGGTTTACGAAGGCCTGCCTACCTAACAAGGGGAAATTGGCCTGTCTTCATTTCATTATTTCCCTTCAGGATTTCAACGACGAATTCTCAGATCTGGATGGCGTGGTTCAACAAGGAAGGCAAGACCTGGAAGGATACAGCAGTTCAGGCTCTCAGACTCCCGAATCCGAGAACTCGAGAGGTCTGGGAAACTTTTTTGTCTTGACGAAAATTTAATTCTCCATAAAACATCTTTATCCCATCCCTAAAAACAAAACAAGGAAAAAACTTGTCATCCTAGTTAACAATTGGAAAGGGAATATGGGGAAAGGATAGTTTGAAAGTTCCAAAAAACGGAATCGCCTATGTGGTAAAAATCCATTTCCACTTAAACACGTTTAATAAATGTCTCTTAAATCGACATAATACTGGGTTGGTTGAAAGAGAGAAACATCTGTTTTCTTAAGCCCTTCTCTCAATAATATTATTAATTGTTATAGCTGGCTCCTCCCCATGAGTCAGTGGGATAAGGACAATCCCCAACCGCTCAACCAACTTATGAGAAAATCCAAGTATGTTCTTGGTCGTTATGCATGTTAAGAGATTGATTTGCTTTTGTGGTTGATCCTTTGTGTTTAAATGCTCTGAGGAGAAA